>NC_081409.1:291423739-291723739 GCF_030272615.1 Cryptomeria japonica | reverse complement strand
TCCATATAATGGAGAATCTGAACCGGTTAAGGCATATATAACTTGGGATTCAGAGTGGTTATAGGCGGGAGAGAACAGTTGCTCTACCAAGAACTCATAACGACTCTGTTGTTCTGGAATTTGTAGTAATGAAGCGATTGTAGCCATTGCATCGGCTGCTTTGTTACTCAACCTTGGTATTTGTTCAAAAGTGATGTGCACAAAATACTGTTTGAAGTCATCCACCATCCGTTTGTAGGGTAGGAGCTTGTCATCCTTTGTCTGTTAGTTGTTGTTGATTTGATTGATGACCAGTTGTGAGTCTCCGTAGACCTTTAATTCTGTGATTTTCCATTCGACAGCCATTTTGATGCCTATAACCAATGCTTCATATTCAGCCACATTATTTGTACATGGAAACATAAGTCTGTATGATCTCGGCATAGTGTGTCCTTCAGGGGTGATGAATAGAATGCCAACCCCTGAACCATGTTGGGTATAGGATCCATCAAAGTATAGGGTCCATTGTTTGGAGGAAAGAGCAAAAACGTCCCTGTCTGGAAATTCAATGTCCATGGTTTGTTTGCCTGGTAGTGGTGCTTCAGCCAATTGATCTGCAATTGCTTGTCCTTTGATGGCTCGTCTTTCTGTGTATTGGATGTCGAATTCACTGAGAATCATGACCCATTTAGCCAATCGGCCTGTAAGAGCGGCTTTGCTAAGTAGATATTTGAGAGGATCAATTTTTGCAACTAGCTTGATGGTGTGTGCTAGCATGTAATGTCGGAACTTCTGAGATGCAAAAACAACTGTTAGGCAAGCCTTTTCAATGAATGTATAATTGAGTTCATAGCCATTCAATGTTCTACTGATGTAATATATGGCGCGTTCCTTTCCTTGTTGATCTTCTTGTGCCAATAGTGCCCCCAGTGAAACATCTGTTGTTGAGATATATAGTATAAGAGGCTTTCCTGCAATTGGTGGTACTAGAACTGGTGGATTCATCAGGTACTGTTTAATTTGGTAAAAAGATTCTGCACACTTAGTCTCCCATCTGAATGACACATTTTTGTGTAGCAAGTGGTTAAATGGCAAACTTTTATCTGCTAGTTGAGCGATGAATCACCTGATTGATTGAAGCCGTCCTTGGAGAGATCGAAGTTGACTAATATTCTTTGGTGGTGGCATATCCATGATGGCTTGTACCTTTGCTGGATCAACTTCAATACCTTTAGCTGAGACAATGTAACCTAGTAACTTGCCTGATGTAACCCCAAAGACACACTTCTTAGAGTTGAGTCTGACTTTGAATTTCTGCAACCGATCAAAGATCTTTGTTAGGATGCCAAGATGTTCAGCTCTGGTGAAAGATTTTGCTAGTAAATCATCCACATAGTCTTCCATAAATGTGTGCATCATATCATGGAATATGGTTGTCATTGCTCTTTGATAAGTGGCTCCAACATTCTTTAAGCCAAAAGGCATAACATTCCAACAGTATGTTCCCCAAGGACAGGTGAATGTTGTTTTGTCTTGATCTTCAGGAGCTATTTTGATTTGATTATAGCCTGAGAAACCGTCCATTAAGGAGAGCATTGCATGGCCTGCTGTGAGATCTACAATTATATCAATACTTGGCAGAGGAAAGTCATCCTTTGGGCAAGCTTTATTGACATCTCTGAAGTTAGTACATATTCTGATACTACCATCTGGGTTTGATACTGGAACAACGTTAGAAATCCATTCTGCATAGTCAATAGGTCGGATGAATCCGACATCTAATAATTTCTTTAATTCTGTTTTGACCATGAGTGCTACCTGTGGATTCATCTTTCGTAGCTTTTGCTTGACTGGCTTGACTCCTGCAGAGATGGACAAGTGATGCATGATTAGGTGTGGATCTACTCCGGGCATGTCAGCATATGACCAGGCAAAGTTAATTTGTTGTCCTTTAAAGAAGATGATGAATGCCGATCTTTCCTCCTCTGTCAAAGATTCTGCAAGGTGAATGTGTCTGGATGCTTCTATGGTACCAATGTTGATTGATTGAGTGGGCTCAATCAATATGGGTGATCGCTCATGAAAATGTTCAGGAAGAGTATCAAGTCTCCCATCGTTAGGTGCCTTAAAAAGGTTTTCACCCTCAGATGCGTCCTTTATTTTTACTTTTTTGTGATCTATAGCTACCATTGACTGGTTTTCAGCATTAGATTCATTATTTGATTTATTTTTGCGACTGAGAGACTTGGCACAAGCATTGTTATTTGTTTCACTGGTAGAGCCTGTTTCGGGATTGACGGTGCATAAATAATGGATAATAGATTCATCATCTGAAAAAATTGGGATATCATGAGTCTCAGGTTCATTCCAGTCGATGAGATCAGGGAAGACAAGCGGTAAGGAATCATTGGGTGGGTTAAGGTCAGCTACTGTAAGTGTTAGGATAGAGTTATCATCGTGATGGGTTTTAATGTTAAAGAAGTTCAGGGTTTTATCGAGGTCTTCGATGGTATCATCTTCTACATAGACTTGTTCGTAATATTTCTGTTCGCTTTCCTGAACGTCATAGATATGTTGTGGTCCAAACTCAAGAGGTCTATCCTCTGCATTATATTCTTCTTGAGAAATGGATATGAAATCAATATTATCTGGGATATTTGTAGTAGTATCAGAGCAGGTACCCCATTCATAGTCATTTGAATCTGTATCATAGTCATCATCCCAAATTCTATTTGTGCTGTAAACAGGGATGTTGTATGGCGAAAACAAATCTTTGATAATGGATACTATTTTGATATTCTGTGTTGATTCTGTATCAGATCCATCTTCTACTTGCTGGATTTGTTCATAGACTGTGCTTCTTCGGGGAGGAATAATGGTATTTGAAGATGTCCTGATTTGTTCTTGAGATATTGGTGTTTGAATATGAGCTACTGCTGCAGATAGGGCCTTCTTATGACTTAGAAGTTTTTCTTGATGTAACTTCTGATCTTGACGTTCCCGTGCCTTCCAGATTGTTTCTGTTGATTCAAAAAGTGCTTCCTGCCAGGATTCTTCTTTGTATGGTGTCTTTACTTTCCATTAAGGTTTGATAGGTAGGTGAGGCGGTCGCTTCAATAGGAACGTGAGTTTAGAACCCAATCCTGCTTTGTTTCTGCTAGGTTGTGAAGGAAGATTTATAGGTTCAGTGACTCCTTCTTTGTGTGTGTTGGTAGAACAATGTCCAGAGCAGTTGCTCTATGATTTTCTTCATCTTTGTATAACCAGCTAAGAATATCTTTGTCTTCTGATTCATGTGCTAGAGTACCCAATTGGATGAAGGTACCATCAAATTTAGTGATGGGCTGAGTAGCCAGTTGTGTTGATGTAGTAGGCAAACCATGCGATCTAGGTGAGGTTGGCAATTTTGCCAAACATAAAGGCTCCAAAGCGTATTCTCCCATGCCTTGGTCTTTGATTTGCATTTTCTGCTTGAAGTCTCCCCATAAGGAGTTGGATTTTGCTGTATATGGATCTGATGTTGAAGATTGCTGCTTTTCTCTATTATGAGGAACCAAACTGTCCTGTGCTGTCCCCATTGCATTGCAATGTTGAAATGGATTGTGATCAGCTGATATGGAGATTTCCTACCCATCATAAGGAAACTTGACACACTGGTGATATGTAGAAGGTACTGCTTGCATTTCATGTATCCAGGGTCGGCCTAATAAGATATTGTAGGTGAGATCAATATCTAAGACTTGACATATAGTATCTTTTTGCACTAGTCCTACTTGAATAGGCAATATCACTGTTCCTTTAGAGGATCTTTCCTCATCATCATATGCTTTTATAGTAATCTTTTTACAAGGATCAATAGATTCTTCTGAGAAACCTAGTGCACGGATAAGCTTTAAAGTACATATATTAAGTCCGGCTCCTCCATCTATTAAGACTCTTTTGACACGGTGTTTGCAAACAATGACTTCAATATGTAGAGGAGTATTATGCGGATGACTTAATGAAGTATTATCATGCTCTGAGAAGGTGAGGTTATGAGATTCTGTCATATGGGCAACCATGGCTTGGAATTTGTCTGTATCCAGATTTTGAGGTACATTTGTTTCTAATAGCGCTTGTTCCAATATGTCTTTGTGTTTTGGAGATAGTTTCAACAATTCCAGGATAGATATCTGAGCCGGAGTCTTGCGTAGTTGGTTAACTAAGTCATATTGGATCTTTGGTGTGGTAGTTGGAGGTGCAGTGTGTCCCTTCAAGACATATTTCTGAGTCCGAGTTGTTACATTGACAGATTCATGATCACGTTTATCTCGAATGGTTATAACATTGATTTGATGGTCTTCGGCTGATATGTGATTGATTGTGTTGTTGTAGATGTGATTAATACGAGCTCCGCGTGTATCATTTGAAGTTGATGCTCCATCTTTGTTGTAATTTGGGAGAGGATCTTTGAAGGCTTCGTGATCATGATTTGTTTTGAGACAGTCCATCGTTAAGTCACCTCGATCAATCATGTGTTGGATTATGTGTTTCAATCTCATGCACTCGTTTGTTTTATGACCTTTGTTGCGATGAAAATCACAATAGTGTGAATCATTCCACCAAGGTGGTTTGATTGGGGGTTCATAATTGTTGATTGGAGGCAAAGAAAGAATCTTGTTTGCCAATAGTTCTCTGAATGCGGACTCTAATGATTGGCCCAATGGTGTGAAGATACGTTTCTGAAAATTGTTGGTGTTGGTGCGTGAATTGTTGTTAGGCTCTGGATTCAGGTTTTTGTTTTGATTATCGTTAGCATTATTGGTATTGAGTTGTCCTTGAGCATTGCTTGGTGCATATGTGTTAGCACTGGGAGTAGCATTTTTAGGATTTTTCGTATTTTGAGTATTTCCTGATAAGGCAAGCACTGGTTGTTTAGATTTGGGATCATATGATTCATTGTTGCCCTCATTTTTGTTTCGTGTCCAAAATCGAGTTTTGTCTAGATTGGTGTTGTTTTGGTTATTGTAGTTTGATGAGTTTGTGCCTTCTTTGTAGAACTTGAGTGTTCCCTTTTTGACACAAGCTTCCTCTACTTGGATGCCATTTTCGATCAATTTGTCAAAGGATGGGATGCATTGGAGTTTGAGTCTGTAACTCATTTCACCATTCAAGTTATCAATGAAGATTTCCATTTTCTCTTTTTCAGGAATATCTCGAGGATATCTTGATACCATGCATCGCCAACGTTGAAGGAATAACATGAATGTTTCATTGTTCTTTTGTTTGGTGTTGCAAATATCTAGCATGGTTATGGCATGTTGGATGTTGTAAGAATAATGGGTGATGAATTTGTTAACCAATTCGTCAAATGATCTAACAGGTGGTGTAATCTTGGATAACCATTCCATTGTTTGTCCTCCCAGACTTCTTGGGAATAACCTCATCAGATAAGTGTCATTATGAGCAAATTCAAGACTCATAGTACAAAATTCTCGAACATGATCTCGAGGATCACCTTTCCCATCATATTTATCAAATTTGGGAATGTCTGAGTTTGGAGGAAAAGGTATCATGTTTAAGCTTCGGTCAAATGGATAAGGACAGATTTCGTTTATAGAGTACCGCACTGTTGTCCCTTGTTGCATATCATGCATTTGTCTTTGCAACATTTGCATTTGTTGAGTAAGAGCAACCAAGGGCGCATTATCTTGCCGAGGGAAGAGTTCTTCCCTCGTATTTGTTCTTAACTGAAAAGGTGTAGTAAATGGTATGTGTTGTTCTGGGGTTTCGAACGCGGGTACTCGCATTTCTGGTATATGTTGCTCTGGAATATGTTGTTCAGGTATGCGAGTTTCTTCTTCTCGTTGTCGTTCTTGATATGTATATTGTTGAGACCCAGTTTGAAACACATTTGCGTCGAAATCTTCAGGAAGTTTGATGCCTTTGCTTGTAAGCATGAGTAGATATTTTTCTTTGTCATTTTCCATGAGCTTTTCGACAAGTTTTTGGAAGGAAGGATTTTCTTGACATTCCCGAAGAAGTGCATCAGTAATTTCAGGTTCTTCTACGGGTGGAACTTCAAAAGGATTTGATAATCTGCGATTCATACTTGATTCTGTGAGTGCCTCGCTTTGTTTATCTCGTTGAGAGCGAGTGACAGGCATTTTAGTAGAAGCTTTCAGTGATGAAAGGAACAAAAGCCTCTTCGATGTGTTGTTCGAGCGTTGGTGGTTCTGGTCGAGATGTGTTATATGTGATGCACTCGTCGGGTAGGAATGCTGGATTGATCTTTCCTCCGCGGTTTATCTTTTGATTAAAAGCAGACTTTTGACAGTATGCTCTTGTTTTCAGGGGTTCTTTGTCAAATTTGCTAGATTTGTTGTGGATATAACGTTTGACGCGATGAAGAAATACCCGATGGGATTTGAAGAGTTGACGATTGATGTATAAAAATTTATTTCTCTTGATGAATTTGGAAAAGCTAGGTTGTTGTTTCTTCAACGTGATGTTACGATAGAGGTTCTTTCTTCTCAGAATGAGGGGATTAGTCATGCATGAGTGATCAATGATTTCCTTTGATTTGTTTGGATTTAGTTGATTCTTGTTTTGAAAATTTCAAATCTTTACTTTATCAGAATGAAGGTTTAGATATCCCTTCACGATAAAGCATGTCAAATGATATGAATAAGAAGTTTCCTGATCTGGAAACTGGATTTGACAATTTGGAAATTTTTAGACAAGTGTTTTTTGGAGATAAAATCCGTAAGATGTTTAAAGGATTTGATTGATACTAATGATGAAAAATATTCTGGATTATGATAGGAAAGACGTCCTCTATTGCTTGATTTGTTTTCGGATTCTGACAACTTTGTTTGACACAAATTTGACTTGAGAAAATGTGTTTTGATGATTTGTTTTTGTCACTCTGGTTTGATAAAAGATGTGTTTTGATGAAAAACTGTTTTTAAAATATTTTTGAAATTTTCAAAATTTTTGGTTTTTCAACTCCCTGTTTTCTACCTTTTTTTTCACGCGCTAAAATAGAGGTTTGATGCGCTACCTAATTTTCCCGATGCACTAAAAGTTTTTCCATACGCGCTAATCTGCCCCCGGTTATGCGCTAAAATATTGATTCTGGAAAAATTTTGCTCTGACGGGTAGAAAATCCACGCGCTAGACTGGGCTTGATAAGCGCTAATTTTTTCGGTTAATGCGCTAAAATATGGTTTCCACACGCTAAGCTGTTTGTTTCACGCGCTAAAAAATAGGCTTGTTTGGAAAAATGACGCGCTACACTGTGCCTCCGACGGGCTAGCTGTTTTGGTTAATGCGCTAACTTTGGGTATCTACGCGCTAATATTGTCCTGAGACGCGCTAGAATGTAGTTCGGACGTGCTAAAAAATTGTGGAAAATTTTGTGGAATTTGTTTCAGAAAATCTACGCACTACACTGGGCCTAATACGCGCTATCTGTTTTGGTTAATGCGCTAACTGTGGATAATTACGCGTTAATATTGTCCTGAGACGTGCTAGATTGTGTTTTTAGATGCGCTAAATAATTGTTCACTTAGGATTGAAATGCTACTATCTTAGTTGTACGCGCTAATTTGATGTTTGGATGCGCTAATAGGACTGTTACACGAGCTAAGATGTTGTTCCTATGCACTAAACTGCACTGATTTTTCTTTTTTTGGTGTTTTTGTGAGGATTTTGAATTTTGTTGAGAAAATTTTCAAGTGGGATGGATGATTTTCTGAAATACAAAATGCAAGCACGGCACACAAAGTACAATCATTTCGCCTAAGCTAACAGAAAGTGTATGTTCTGTCAAGGATGTGTTCAAATCCCCAATGTTTTAACAGGTTGGATACAAAATAAACACTTCAGAAAGACTCTTTATTCAAGGGTCATAAGTAACATCATAGCCCACTAGTCTCAATACTCCGTTAGCTCAAACAGCCGTGTCACCCCCTAGAGGGCGCCCGTTTTTTTGCCTTTTGCCAGAAGTTAACCCAAAGTGAATTGCTTCACAGTTGAGTAGTTATCTTGGGAGATATATGGTGAGTAATCTTGGGGGCGGATTCTTCCCCACCCTTGCACTATGATGTTACAAATATTTGGATACTGACTCGGCTCAAGGTTTCTAATGCTAAGGTTCTTAATCAGGCTTCCCGTTCGGCCGTCAGTGATAAACTCCCTCAGGAGGCTTCCCAACCTTTAGAACAAAGGTTTTACGTATCTCGAGGATACTGGGGGAAGGCTAATCACTGCGCGCAACCGTTGAAAAGGACTTTCGTCACTTTCCACATTTGATTATAGTGGGTTGGAATTCTTGGCGTCAAAGTTGTTCCCCACTTAGGTCATTCCCTTCACACCGGCCATAAACGGCTTTAAGAGTTGATTGCAACTCCCCAGGAAGGCAGGCCTGCTAAAGGATTTATTGCTTGAATTAAAGAAAGCTTTAAGAGTGGTTTGGCTTTTTGGTCACCCAGTTAAGGGGAGAGCATATACCTTCCACTTTCGAAACAAGGCAATCAATGATGTTTATTTTAGTCTTTCAAAGCAGTGATTTTCTATAAACTATGCAGAGATGTTGCTCCACACAAACATGATGTTCTTTTTATTTGTTCAAAGCAATGTTTGTCTAATCTATGGAAAAGAAATAGTCAACAAAGCAAATTCGATTTTTGTTGGAAGTCAACAAAAGAAAAACGTTTTGCTGTAAACGCAAACTTCCTCGCTGTACCTGCAAGAAACTGTTAAAAACCATGCAAATAAACAGAACGAGAAGATTGTTAGTTTGTTTCGGGGGACTTCCACAAATCTAAAATTCTTAATTTAGTTACAATAAAATTTTTATTTTTATTTTTTTGTTTTTGTCTGTGATGCGCTACAGAACAAACTGTACGCGCTACAATACTCTGCGGATGCGCTACAGTTTCTTCTCTGTGCGCTATTCTGTTACCCGGATGCGCGACTCTGTGTGTCGTACGCGCTAATCTGTGTTTTGCTTTTTTCCGCGGTGCGTTATGCAAGAAAATTCGAATCTGATGCGCTAACTGTTAGTTGCAAAGCGCTGGAATATGTATTATAAGCGCTAAAAGTTTGGGCGGATGCGCTAATCTGTTAGGTTTATGCGCTAATGTGTGTTTCGCCGGCGTCGACACCTACAGGAAAATTTGTTAAATAGTATCATGCGCTAAGGAACAGTGTTCACACGCTAAGACAGAAAGCACATGCGCTAAACAGTAGGCTAGAAGCGCTAAACTGTTAAGCGGATGCGCTAAAGTATCTTTTCGATGCGCTAATTCTAGTTTCCCGCGTACCTGCAAAAGTCATCAATTTCAAAAAATGATGTGATATTGGGGGTCGTGCCCCACGCTGGGCGCCAGAAATGTATGCGGGAAAAGTGGGCGAATAAAACTTAATATATGAAAATATGAGAAATACCAGTCCACACACACACACAGGACTTCTTGATGCAAGCTATGGAGTAACGTAGTGTTACTCAGCTTCCCAAGGAGGGTCCCATGGTTCTCTATCTCACAATGTCCCTCAAACCAACGTTTTTGCTCTCAGATCACTGAGCAAAATGGTTTAGGGATGGCAAATATGAGAACGAGAGATGCTTTTGATTGATTTTAGTATGAAATATGTATTGTAAGCTATGTATGATGCTAAAATGCAATAAACTAACTATAAGATGATAAGATTAGTATGAATACTATCCTAGCATACTATATTTAGTCTATGATTGAGCTAAAATGATAAATAAATTACTCTAAACATGCATATTTAGTCTAATTCTGATCTAAAAGAGGTTAAATGAAGAGCATAAAGATGTATGAAAGCTTGAAAGAATTTGAGCATAAGTGTGATGCTTCAAATTTGAAAGATGATTGTTAAAAATGGAGGAATGAGAGCTCTATTTATAGCATAAACAGGGCAATGGATGGTCAAGATTGAAAGGTTTAATCAAGGGCCAGGTTTGAAAGTTAGGGATCCATGTGCACAATTTGTACCAATGAAATGGTGACAAGTGTCAACATAGGATTGGGTTGAGAAAAGAGGTTGGAGGCATTAAAGGCCTGAGAAGACCTCATGGTTATCTAAAGGCTAAGGGTCAAGTCTAAGTTATGATTACCCACTGGATTAGGAGTTAATCCAAGGATAAACCTTTGTGCAAATGATTAAGAGATAATCATGGTCAAAGCATTAATGGCCTGATGAGACCCTTAGGTTGGATAGAGGTTGAGTCAAAACAAATGTTTTAACCATGTGGGAAGGTTTGAATTAACCATTAATGGTTATTGGAGACTTTGGGGATTAAGTGGTTGAAGGTTGGAAGCCTTTAATGGTTTTCAAAGACTTTAAGGGTTTTAGTGGTTGAAGGTTGAAAACCTTCAATGGTTATCAAAGACTTTGAGGTTTTTGAGAAGTGACATCCCTTTGCTTAGGGATGTGACAAAGTTTAGAGGAGGGTTAGGTTAATTAGAAGTGATTAGAAGATTCTAGAAGGGATTAGGAAGGGGTTTGGGATTTTGCAAGTGGATGGGGAGGAATAATAGGATTTAATTGAAATTATTTAATTCAATTTGGTTGCAATTTGGGGAAATTAAATAAATTAGATTTATTCAATTTAGGATAACTATTTAATTAAATTTGAATTTAATTAAAAGTGGATAGGGGGGATTTAATTGAATAAAATGATTTATTCATTAAATGGATATAGTGAATTTTATTTGAATAAATTGAGTAATTTACTTAATAAAATAGAAGAATGTGGATAATTTAATTAAATTGGATTTAATTAAATAGAGAAATGAACATAAAATATTCATTTGGGAATATGGTCATTTTTATACGTCTACATTTTGTTTTTGGAGTTTTACAATTTTTTTGTGTTTTTTCAGGACTTTATTTGATTTTTAGAGATTTTTTCAGGACCTTTTTTTGATTTTTATGACTTTTTTCAGGACATTATTCAATTTTTTTTGGTTTATTTCAGGACATTATTTGATTTTTATGACTTTTTTCAGGACATTATTCAATTTTTTTTATGATTTTTGCCCCCAGTGTCTAACAAGGCAAGGAATATGATAGGTGAATAAATAGGCTTGCTGAAATGATGGTGGATAGAGGGAAGACAAAGGCCTTTTATTATGGAGACAACGTGGATGCAATTTTCAAGGGCTATTGCGTGATGGGACAAGAGACTGGATATGACAATGTAAAGCAGTGACATGGCATGAGGGACATGTCAAGAGGTTTTTGAAACCATGTTTTGCATTTCGCGTCCTTATGTCAGATCAAGATCAAGGAATGAAAAAGAGTGTATGGATAATGATAAGATATGGATAGGATAAGCAAGACCAAGAATGGATAAGGGACATGGACTGAAGGTCGAGATAGGATACGGGATAGTGGCAGAGAGTTGCAATAAGACAGGGAATATGGATGAAAAGTTGAAATAAGCAAATGGGCAAATGACCAAAAGCTATGATAGACTAAAAGCTACAAACAAGATGCGTGATGCTCATGACGATCGTCAGCCTTGTCAAGATCAAATGTGGAAAAGGGGATATGTGCATGAGGGACAATAGGATAATGGAGGAGTATGACATGGTATGATAGGATAGTGAAGGGAAAAAGGATATGGAGGAAACCTGCCCCCAAGTATGGTGTGCAAGAAGTTCATAAATTACGCATAATGCCTGTTTGCCAGGTTTTCATCACGGTACTTGCCCAAGGCGCATGTTTGCCAGGTTTTCACCAGTGGATGAATTATTTTTGCTTTACTTTTTTTTTTCACTTTTTTTGATTTTGTATTTTTTTTTGTATTTTGACTTTTTCAATAGAAGATGGACACATGATAGGGGATGGAAGAAGGACTCAAGCGTCTTTTTGGTTGGATATTAGCCTTAAAAAAATTGGACCATGACCTTTAAAAGTATGCTCAAAGACGTTGGTAGGATGAGGACATGGAAAATGAGATGAAACTAAGGCGAGGACTTATGCAAATGATTGGATCAAAGGGATCGAAGGATGAAACATATGCATTAGATAATGGATAGGGTATTGGAAGAATTGTGCTTCAGTGGATGGAAATGTTGGCAAGATCGACATTGGCACACACCTTGAGGGGTGATGGACTGATGGAGGAAAGACGTATTTTGGATATTGAGATTTGGATGGAGGAATAGCTTGGGATTTTGGGACATAAGGGCCCAAAATGGATAAAGAAGGTGATGGACGAATAGACTTGGAAGGTTTGGATGGAGGAATAGCAATTGTAGATGCCAATTTGGATGTTTCTTTAGGCTTTTGTGCTTCAAGGAGCCACTTAGGGATCCACATGGTTTTTGATTTTTCATGCTTTTGTGGTTCCTTGGAGTGCATTGCTTGCACAAGGGATTTAGGAACCCATATACATTTTGACTTTGCTTTATCTTGCTCAATGGGCCTTTGTGGCCTTTTGGATATATTTTTTTCTTTATAGATCATATTTTTCTTTGCTTTGACATGTCGATTATATTGGACATGTTGATCCTTGAATACATGTAGATTGCTAGACTTATGACTTTTATACTTGGCATCCAAATTGCTTGGAGGGGGAAAGGAATGCATGGATGGATATGAATGAAATGGAGTTATTTTGGATGGATGAAATTTACTCAAGGATGTGTGCCTTTTCTGACCTTGCATAGAGGATGAAGGGATATAAGGACCTAAAATGGATGGAAGCGATGATGGGGAAGGTGGACATTTGGATTTTGACTTTGAAGGGATACCAGCGTCTTGAGAGTGAGTTGTGTAGACATGACCCTTAACATTTTCTTTCACATGAAGGGATTCTTGCTCATGAAGGTCTACTCCTTTGCCTTTATGAATATCTTGACTTGTAGGATACTCTTTTCTTTGGGAAGAAGACGCGAGTCCATTATGAGGTGGACATGGTATGAGAGAAATAATGAGATCTTGAAGTGGATCGGATTGGACCAAAGTGGAAGAACCCAATATGCATGTCGAGGGTTCATGAACATCTTGCACTGACATGTTAGAATCATGAGGGGGATTAGGATCATGAGAGGGACTAGGATTTTGTAGTGGACATGGTTCAATGATAGGCTCTTCAAGAGATGGAATGGGAGAAATAATGGGATCATCAAAAGAAATGCGATCTTGGAGTGGATATGCTAGATTAGGATGTGGAGATGGAGGAACAAGTGGATCTTGTGGAGGATCTGAAGGAATGATAGGGTCTTGTGTTGGAAATGAATTTGGAAGGATACTCTGATCTTGACAAGGAGGAAGATCATTGGATTCCTCTTTAAAGGTGCTTTTCTCTTGACTTTTAATGGGATCATCGAAAAGGATGGAAGGGATATCTTGATCTTTCTTAGGAAGTGGAATGTCAATGGGATTTGAAAGGACATTGTGTTCATGAAATGGAAGTGGATCCTTTGGGATTTGATGGACTGGGATATCTTGATCTTGCTTAGGGAATGGAGTGTCAATAGGACTTTGGATAGGATGGACAAGAATAGGGGAATCATCATGAGTGTCTGGGAAGATGAGATCTTGGTCAACAATTGGATGGGATGATAAGGTTTGATCTTGATCTTGATCTATTTCAAGACATGTTTCTTCGTTCTCTAAATTATCCTCTTGACATGAGGTTGGACTTTGGATATGCATGGAGGATTCTGACAAGGAATCAATGATTTGGCACGAAGGGAATGCACTTTGAACATTTGTGATGGATTTTGGCAAGGAATCAATGATTTGGCACGAAGGGAATGCACTTTGAACATTTGTGATGGATTTTGGCAAGGAATCAATGCTTGAACATAAGGAAGAGGGACTTTGAATGGGGTCCTCTAAAATAGGTAATGGCAATAAAGTGCATGGTGGCATTGGGTCTTGTATTGCTGAAACATGACAAGGATGTGCATCATGAATTGGATTATCGTGGCAATCAATTATGGATAGCCCTTGGGTAATTGCATCCTTGGATGTATTGTTTGATGAGAACAATATGGAAGGTTCTTGTGAAACTTCTAGAGGTGTGGGGATAGATGCCACTGGAGAGTCAATTTGTTTGTGGAGGGATGAGGCATTGCTAGACATAATTGTATTATTTTGATCTTCCTCAAAGAACTCACTTGGTCGTTTCCTTAAGAGCATTGCAATAAAGCCACCTTTCTTTTGAGGTTTTGACATAGTTGTATCTAGAATTTGAACTTGTTTTTGGTTTGATGTCATGTTTTGATATTGGATTTGGTTCAATTGTTCTGACATGTTTGAAACTTGGGTTGGTGTGTGTTGCAACCTTTGTTTTTGAATGTTTGGTTGTTTTTGTTGATACTGAGTTGTCCATTGAGTTTGTTGTTGATACTTGATAGTCGGTTGGACATATTGTTGAAATTGGACCATTGGTTGCATTGGTTGTATATGTTGAACAATTGGTTGAACCATTGGTTGTGATGGTTGAAAATTTGATTGATAGTAAACACCTTCTTGTTCTTGTTGTGGAGGCACATAATGTTGAAATTGATGTTGTCTCTTTTCTTGAAATTGTTTCATCATCTCTATTTGGGAAAGGAGAGCTGGTATGTCTGAGCGTTCAAGAAGAGATCCTACATCAATTGGCTCGATATTTGGATTTCGACCTGGAAGTTTTCGAAACATTTTGGACGTTTGTGATCTATTCTTCTGAATGTTTTTCACTTTTTGTTCCAATATCTCATTTTCTTGAGCTAGTTTCTCCTCTAGTTTTTGTATTTGGACATTTACATCATCATGATAAGTTTGACCAATATTGCCTTGTTGTTGGGTTGGATATAATTGTGATTGCCTTGGATTAAAATTTGATTGCATTGTCGGTTGATATGTCAAACTTTGTTGCATCATTGGTGCTTGGAACCTTGTTTCAATAGACATGTCACTATGCAAATGCAATATTTTTGGAATTTTTCAAGGATAATATATGATATGCAACTAAATGCAAACTAGATAGATGAAAATGCAATCTATGTTTTTGGTTGTTTTTGAAGATTTTGGACAAACTTTTGGAATGCAAATCTAAAAATGAGACCCTTAGGAAATTGAAATGATGTCTAGATCTCAAAGGACAAAAGGACTTAAGTGACAAAAGGACAAAATGACAAAGTCTCCCCTATATGCTTGGATACTAAGCTAGGTTTGATGAAATGATATTGATGACAAAAGGACAAAAGATTTGATAAGGTCTAGACTTCTTAACAATGACTTAGGGTTTATCAAAGATTTGGATTACTCAAGCATGACAAAACCTAGTTTTATATGCAAAGGGAAAATTGCTATGATATGATAATGACTTAAGCTTAATGAAGAGACTTAGGGTATGCAAATATGAATGTATGACAATGGTATGACTTTAATGCAAGAGGACACATGCAAATGGATGACTCTTATTGATATGCAAAGGAGTATGACTTAGGTGAAACTTAACCTTGGTACTTGACAATGAACTTTGCAAAATGCAACTTAGGATGAACTTAAATGTAAGTGACATGCATGTTGAGACAAAATTTTGAACAATGTTTGACAACCATATTTGAAGGTGTTTTGAAATTTGTTGGATGAAATGATCTTATGTTTAACCTTGTTTTGAATCAATTTGTCTTGTTTTTGGAATGATACACAATTCAACTTTTGACAAACAAAGAATACAAGATATTGCAACTTAGACTCAAGACAATCATGCTCATTTCCACATTTCT
This sequence comes from Cryptomeria japonica, assembly GCF_030272615.1. NCBI lineage: Eukaryota > Viridiplantae > Streptophyta > Pinopsida > Cupressales > Cupressaceae > Cryptomeria > Cryptomeria japonica. The sequence goes on along the minus strand of NC_081409.1, from coordinate 291,708,014 downwards.
TATGGTAGGCAAAGACATTAGGTACTTGAGAGGTAGACTCATTATGGGATTCAAGGAGAATACATAGATGCTTGACCCCACGGGCTCCCCTCCATGGCACTCACTTCGCAGGGCAGCCAAGCATCAGTCCCCATGGAATCTCCCCATGGCGAACTTAGTATCTCTTCCAAGTATCCGAATTTGTCCTTCTCAAGCAACTAGAAGGGTTTTTGGCCTCTAAAAACAAGGTGTTTAGTAAGGATTTCTGTTAAGCGTTACTCCTTGATGTCATGCAAGCATGATTGAGACATTAAGCCCATCAAGATACCAAACAAATGTGGTCGCGCAAGCACGATTTAGACCAAGAGGCCCTACTTAGATGTTGATATGAGAAATAGTCCAAGGGTCATCACTTCCCAAGTAACTACAATTCCCACGTAACACTTCCTTCAAAGCTTTCGCTCATCGGGTATTTTTTTATAGTGAGTTAGAATGCCAAGGAATTCTAGCCGTACTCACTTTGGGTCGTTCCCTTCTCACGATTATCACTTGCTTGTAAAAGCAAAGTGGTCGGGAAGGCAGGCCCTCTAAGGGTGACAAACAATCAACAACACAAGCATGGTATTGAAGATCTGGATTTCTGATCACCCTATGAAGGATGAGAGCATACTCTCCTACTCCAATGTCACACTTAACAATAAAAGCAAAAAAATGTTCATTCCCACCTATTTATAAATCACTAAGTGCCTAATTAAAAATCTCAAACACACAGTTTGGTTGTTTCTCCAAGGCAACCTGCAAAACCCAAGTTAGAGGTTTGATTTGTTGTCTTTGACCATCGATTCTGCATAACACATGTTAGTAATTTGATTTGTAGTCTTTGCCATGCGTATGCCAAGATTCTGCACAAATAATTAGTACCAAAATCCAAAGCACAGAAAACAGAATGCAAAAACACAAAAATTTCAAGTAAACACTGCATTTTTCACCTCTGTTCTGGACTTTACACAAGCGCAGAACTCATGACACAGGCGCAAGATGTCTGACACAAGCACAGAATGTTACCTACACAAGCGCAAGATGTAGGACACAGGTGCAAGATGCAGGACACAGGCGCAGAAGTGTCTAGAATACCTTGCACGGCCTTGTTTTTGGGTTTTTGACCTACAAAATCAACTTGAAAGCACTCCAAAACACAGTAAAGGGGTTAGAAGGTTAGTATTCACGTCGGGTTCACCAATTAATGTAGCATCGGAATTAGGAATCATCAAAGCAAGTATAAAGACATGTTAATCATTATTAGCTCAATCACACATTGCAATGATCTAATCCTAAGCACACTCAATAGAGACATAAAAACAAAGCATTCAAAAGCAAATATCATGCAAACCAGATGACGATTTGGATGCTTCTTCCATGCGGCTTCATTGTTCTTCTTTCCTCTTCAAATGGATTTGTGGATCTCACCTACAAGTGCACACATACAATTGAAAGCAAGATGGATGTTGGTTATTGGTCAAGAGTACTAGAAGCATAAGTTCGATAGTTTGATTAGGGATTCGGGGATTGATTCAAGAAAATCATCCAATTTATAGAAGAATTGGATAAATGACAAGATTAGCATGATGCAATTCAAATGGAAATTGCAAATCAATATGACAAATTATGACAAATTATGCACTTTCCATGCACAATTTGATTGATTGATAATTGATGACAAATTATGACACATTCTATGTCAAAATTGATTGATTATCAATTATGAAAATTTATGACAAATTGAAATGTCATTTCCATGAATTAGGAGATGAAATAGGAGGGAAAAGAAATTAGAAATTAAGAAAATTAGAAAATTGAAATTGATGACAATTAGGAATTAGAAATTGATGGAAAAATAGGAAATTAGGAACTAGAAGAAATTAGGTAAATTAATTAATAATTTGTCATTTATTAATTAATTTACAAGAGAAAGAATAATTAGCCAATTAAATAAAGATTTAATTGTAATGAGAAGACTTAGGATAAATAAACAATTTATTAATCCTAAAGGAAGAAATGACACACAAGGTTAAATGATGAAATCACGAAACCCTAGAAGACGAATTAGCAATGCGAGAATGACAATTAGGTCTTGATTGAAGATAATTAATGTTGATTTGATTTTGAATTGATAAATGACCAATGTGATAAATGATTTGATAAATGCACCAATTGACGAGGAACAATGACAAATTGATCCAAATTGACATAATTGAGACAGACAATGATTGATAGCGAAATGATCGCAAAATGACAAAATTGACAAGAGAACAAGGATCGATGACAAAATAGATTGCAAAATGACAAGATTGAAAATGACCACGATCAATGACGAATTGATCGCAAAATGAAAAGATCGAACATGACAACGACCAATGACAAATCGATCGTTAAACGACAAGATTGAAGGATTGATGATAAATCGACAAGATTGATAAGAGGACAACGATCAATGACAAATTGATCGCAAATTGACAAAATTGATAGGAGGAAAAAACCCTAATTAGGATTGACGATGTCCAAAATGATGACAAATAATCACGCTCATTGATGCAACAAGATAAAATTGATCAAAATCATGATTGAAGATTGTTGTCGACAAGACCAAATTCAAGAGTGAGATAAAGGAAGAATGTAGAAGAATGACTCGATGTTCGCAAATGATAAAAACCAAGTGCGTGACATAGGATAAATGTTAATGTGATGCAAAAACCTAAAATGAGGCAATGCACAAATGTTAAAGTATGATCCCGCAAGCGTTGACCATTTTTAGGTGTCTACAGTTGTTATACTGGCATTAGCATAGAGCTTTCTCATAGCATCACTATCTACACTTGCATAGCATTTGCTTATCATATTCAACTATCTTGAATCTCCATATGGCATCCATGGCTAGTGCTAAAAGCTGAGAGCTACACTCATTTGGGACTTGGAGAGGAGAGGAACAAGGGAGGAGCAACTATGAGCATCTTGATTAGCTATTTTATTCTATGTTTATATGCTTTCTATTTCATGCTTAATATCTCTCTTGATATGCCTGTTTAGGATAATCTTTTGTTGCTAACACTAACGTTTGTTTCTTGTGCTCTTGTGTGTGTTGCCATCAAACAAATTTTCTAATCCTTTTTGCAGAGCATCATTTGGTGAACCTGACGTGAATCCAAACACCAAAAAGATCAACTTTTTTTTTTAACCAATAACATGTTTGAATGTTGAAAATGTCACACAGGTTGCGTTTTTGACACTGTTTTGGTGCGTTTGACATTATTTTGGTGCTATTCACCCTATTTCAGTGCTTTTGCCTTCTCTTGTCTTTCCCTTTCTTTTAGTGCATTTCTATTAAATAGCGCCTCTGTTCAAATGCAGACTAGCGCTATTGTAACAGAACGTTGTACAAATCACCTTGTAACCAAAAAAAAAAGGCTTGTAGAAGCCCACCAAATAGGCGGATTTTACTAACTATTTTTCTCTTTTGTGCAGATTTAAATTAGATTAAAAAGTAGATTTATATTTTTTACTAACTTGTTTTTGAAGTTGGTTTTAAAAATGAATTCACTTTTTATTTTGGTTTAAAATTAACTTCACATTTCAAATTTGGGCTTTTAAAAAAGAATCACACATTTGTTTGGGTCTCTTAAAAAGAATTTCATTGTTCCAAGGTAAAAAGAACCACAAACTTAGACAAAAACAACTTTATTTTTTTGCAAGTTAGGAAACAAACTTCGTTTTGGTGCTTAAAATCAACAAGGCAAATTTTATTTCTTGCATCAAGATAAAACTCACAATCCACACTTCCATTTTTGGTGCAAATAAAATTCACAATCAACTTGTCTCATTTTCAAAGCAATTTTACTTCATGCAAACATGTTTTTCATTAAGTTGACTAGGATTTTCAAATTCTAGTTTACTCAAACAATTGCTTTTGAAAATTAAAAAGAACACCATGATTGTTGGAGCAACATCTCCAAATAGTTAGATCACATTGCAATGATAGATTAAAAAGAACAAGTGTTTTTCGTGCTTGGCACACTTGTGCAAAGAGTTGGTCGAGTGGTCCTACTTCTAACACACACTATCCTCTCCCTTGGCTTTCGTGGTCCTAAGTGCAAGAGAAAAGTGTTAGTAACACTCAAAATTTTATCTTTTTAAGAGAGGCCTGCCAAGGGATCGATACTCTTGGGAACGACCTCGAGCGGTAAATCCTTCGAGCCGCTATAGAAATCAGGTGAGAGCGAAAGCTGTAGCCTTGGGTATAGCTGTTCCTACAGTGTAACTGGCCGAAAGGACAAATGGGCCCCATCACCAGTTACAAGGCTCTTAAGTGAGTCACTGCAGAATGAACTTATATCCAAAAACATCGAACATGACTAAACACCTTTTAGTAGTAGCCCACCCATTCTATTGATTGAGGATATTTGCGATATAATTTAGTGCAAGAGAATAGATGGTTTTTCTCCCAAGATACTCACCATACATATTTCCTTGAGTAGAAACATAGCTTTTTGAAAAGTCACTTGTGGCTTGATAAAAGTGGTGACTCCCCCATCATAGGGATCATCTATTTGTTATGCTCGTGCAAGACTTAGTATATCACATCCTTACCTGCCACGGCAGGATTCATAAGGTATGTAGTACCAAAGTCGAAGAAATATCAAGATGTGGGCTAAATTTATCACAACTAGCCATTTGACCTTAGGGATAAAAAGTGTTTGAAATGTGTTCGTCTTAAAGACCAAGTGCAAATTGAGCCGACTTCAGGCTTTGGAAATACACCTTAAAATACATCTAAAGGAAGGGTTATATAAAAGTCCAAGGATTGGGTTGATCTAGACCCATACTCATTTGTGCCTTTGAGGCAACATTCTTGTGTTTGTGTGCTTGCTTTGTTTTCTTGTCAAAGAAAAATCAGAAAATCACTTCCCAAAAACAAAGTATTCATCCAACCAAACATTTTCAAAAACAACCAAAAACATCAAAAACAAAGTGCAAACAACAAAAGAGTCAAAAATTTTATGACCATTCTTCACATCTTGCGAAAGAAGAAGCCTCATCAAAATATCAACTTGAAAAGAAGACAATTAAGCTCAAAGGCTTTGATCAAACGAAGGAAATTCTTCTATATCAATAGACAAATCTTTGTCTCCCATAGAGTTTTCTTGTGTCACATGTGTCTCTATCTTCAAGGCAAAACAAACGAATTTGATTCTGAATCATTGAACCGCAGAGCTTTTATGCAATATAGAGCTCTGAGTTATCACAAAAACCGAGGAAAGATTAATCCCAACTTCTTCCCAAACGTCTGTATCACATACAACACAGCTCGAGAAATACCACCAACACCCGAAAGGGAAGAGATAGAGTTTGTCCCATTTATAACACAAAGTTTTTATTGAAGTTGAAAACATTTTCATCCATCATCTCACTCATACATCATCACTTCATCATCAATCCGTCCCAACTCTCAAAACATTAAGAGGTTCTTGTCCCAAGTTCTCTTTTAGATATTGCTTGAAATCAAACACATCACATCACTTTTTAAATTGTTTCTACATCTAGGATAAGCTCATCCTAAGAGACACATCTACACAGGTTAAAACTAGTTCATGAGTGAATCCTCTCATTACTAGGTAGTTAAATCTGTAACACATCTCAGATTTCTCTACACCTTATCACATCAAAACTTATCAAACAAACAAGCAATTCAAAGAAGGAATTTCAGTTACATCCACCTTAAAGGTGCTAGAGATCCACGTGCAACACAATTCACCAACCATCAATCTCTCATTTCATCAAAAACTCATCATCATTTTCACACAACTTCAACAAAAAGCTTATAAACAAAATGGCCCAAACCCGATCATAGTCCAGGCAACGAGAAATAGAAAGGGAAGAAGAAGAAGAGGAAAATCTCAATGAATTTCAAGAAGCACTTGGAGGAAATGCAGATGACAAAAACCCAAGTACTCCCACTCCTGCAACAATAGAAAGGGCTCAGCATAACCCTCTCTTTAACAGACTTTTTGATGAAATACTCAGGAGCAATGCGGATGCTCACTTCTTAAGACTCACTCAAGAAGGAGCAAAACTCCCCTCTGACTTTGATCTTGCCCAATTAAGACAAGCATCAGAAAGACAAAGTCGCCATGAAGAGGAAAGAGGTAGAGATCCCATCAGATATAACATTCCTTGAGGTAACCCACCACCTCCTCCTCCAAATGAAATGGAGATGTTGCGGAAACAAGTTGAGAATCTCGCCCAACAGCTTCATAGTGGTATCAAGACTAACCAATTCTCACTCAATGACATCTATCCCTATCCTTTTGATAGGAATCTTTACATGCCACCATTTCCACGAGGATTCAAAACACCCAAATTTGAAAAATATAGAGGAAAGGGAGATCCTCGTGATCATGTCAGAGAATTTCATTCCGCTTGTCTTGAAGTGGCATATGAAGACACCTACCTAATGCGCCTTTTTCCCCAAAGCTTGGGAGGAACAACCACATCATGGTTTTCCTGACTACCAGGTGGCATTAGAACATTTGAGGAACTCATCCAGAAGTTCCTAGCTCATTACTCTCATAACATTGAACACGACATCACCATGGCTGATCTGTGCAACACCAAACAAAAACCAGGTGAGCAATTCTCAGTATTGCTACAACGATGGCATCAAATGTCTAGCAGACGTTCTCTTCAGTTACCTGAACGAGAACTAGTGGAAATATTCATTTCCAACTTAAACGAAGAAATGGAATTTCACCTGGATGTCAAAGACACAGACTCTTTTAATGATATGATCACCAAGGGTTTGAAATGTGAAAGGGCACTCATCAAGAAAGGACTCATCAAAATCTTTAATGAACCAAAAGATGGTCCTCGCCCGCGCTTCAATAGTGATAAACCAAGCTTCTGGAACAAAAACAAGAATATTGTCAACAATGGGGTTGTGGATGCCAGGACTATACAAAATGCACAACCTGTGGTTCGGTTTGTAGGACAGAATCCTCCACCTCAGAACAACACAAATGGTCCTACAAATCAAGGTCGCATCACATCTCATGATGAACTAAGACCTCGTCAGCAAAAACAAAAATGCACATACACTCCCTTAGGGGAACCCATTGAAACAGTATTGCGACAACTCATTTCTCAAAATTTGGTCACTCTGCCTAAGCTATCAAACTATGAGCCTCAGGTCAAACTAGCATGGTGGAGAGATACTGAACACTGTGAATTCCATCAAGGGAGAGGACACAAGACAAGTAATTGTCACCAATTGAAAGATCTCATTCAGGATCTTATTGATCGAGGAGAAATTGAAATTGAAGGACATAACCCAAAAACAACCAATAATGATCATCTGATGTTCAAAAATCCACTTCCATCACAAGATCAAAGGGATCCTTCCACTTCCAGACGAGGCACTAATACCACTGATTATACGCAGGCTGCATATAATTACACTGTAAATCATCTATACGATGCCAATGAACAAGTTGCAACCATAACCTTCAAAAATCCCAACTCAAATTGCAATGTTGTTACACGTCATGGCAAAGTTACCATCAAGGCAGCTCCACAAGGCACCACCTCCATCCCAAAGCAGTACAATCTTGTGGAACAATTAGACAAAACCCCTGCACTTATATCCATTTTAGAGCTTTTGCATCTATCGCCATCTCATAAAACTATCTTGGATCAAGCACTCCAAGAAGCGTCAATCCCCGCAAATCTAAATACGGACCAATTTCAAGCCATGGTTGGAAGTCTAAAGTCATCACCTTGTCTCACTTTTTCTGAAAGTGACAACTCTTCCTTCCAACAACCACATAATGCCTCACTCTACATCGAAGGATTTGTTAACCAGCATAGGATCAAGCGAGTCTTGATCGATAATGGAGCAGGCCTAAATATTTGCACACTGCAGTTGGTCACAACATTGGGATATGCGGTCGAATCAGTGGATCCTTGTCAGAAGATCACAATCAAAGCCTATGACGATGCGCAGTGTTCATCCAAAGGAGATGTGGTACTACCAATCTGAGTGGGCCCCGTGGTAAAGCACATCATTTGTCAGGTTCTGGACCTTCCTCTGCCATACAATCTATTGTTAGGAAGACCTTGGATACATGCCATGCAAGCCGTTCCATCTACCTACCATCAATGTATCAAGTTCCCACATAACGGTGTAGAGATCACAATTCTGGGTGATGCAAATCCCTTTGCATATTGCCATAATATCAACCATCAACCAGAGACTACCATTCCTAATAATAGAGAAGCCATTTCCTCCACATCATATATAAGTCTCGCCTCTCTTGCCCGTTCAAACACCATTATACCCAAGCAAGAAAAGCTTAAGATGAAGATAGCAGAGGAAGGTCCTGGGGAATACAACTTGAGTCAACTCTTTTGTGTGGGACAAATGCCCACTTCTCCTAGAACTCATGGTAAACCACAACAGGTACTCCAGCAACCACTAAACATACTAGCATGTGCTTTGACACCTTTCGTTCTTGGAAAGAGTCAAGAGGAAGAAACACAAGATGAGGACCTGGCGGAATGGATCTATAAAGATCCCATCACCACTAATAAACCACGAGTTACACTTCCTATAGAACAGTATGGCAAAGGTCTCCTCATTATGCAAAGAATGGGGTATGATGGTCAAAGTGCTTTGGGATATTGCAAACAAGGACAACATGAACCCCTGCTGCCGAAATTCAAGCCCAAAGGTAATACAGGCCTAGGCTTTGAAAAAGAGATCTTTCCTAAACTCAAGTTCAAAGGAAAACCCAGCAAACCATTTTGTCCACATATTGCAAAGCAGACACCTTTCATAATCAAAGCACCCTCAAGCACCATCCCAACAGCCCCACTGAGGCTCAAAACCCCAACACAACTATCACCAATGCCACTCATCCCATCAAATGAACTTGTCATCTCATCAGTCGCACCATTAGCAGCAGTAACTGTATCAGCACCCGCAACAGCATCTATAACACCAGCAGTCCCAGCAGAAGCAACGGAATCAATATTACCAATACTCCCTATAACAGATTCCTTGATCCCCCTCAATCACCCTGCATCACCGATCATTACAAAGGTACATCAACCAATCACACCTGCGGTATTTAACTCAGAGGACATCCCAGTATGGTATAGTAATCGGATGCTGGAAAGTGATTCAGAGACTGACTCACATGAGTGGGAATTTGATTCTGTACAGCTTAACACTTCAGATGAGGAAGACACATCACCAGCTCCACCACGCAAAGACATCCCTATTTACGGAAAAGCACAGATAAAGACCACTTGGGTTCCTGAACTGGAAACATCTTCCACAGACCCTACGTCTCATCCTACGCCTGATTCTGATAGGGAGAGTACCATTAACGACCTTCACCATAACGTCTTAACCCTCACTGATACATCTAATGCACTTAACCTAATCAATGAAGTAATGCCCATTATCCACTCTAAACTCATCGAATGGAACCAACCAAATCCCCCATGTCTTGACCTCTTCCAAAACGATGAGGCCATCATTGACTTTTTGGAATTAAGGGATAACCTACCAAGCGGGGATCACAAAGCTGGATTTGCCATTGAACTTAATAGTGCAGCATACTTCGGGGTGGATGCCAAACCTTTCAGCTGCAAAAATATAACAATAAAACATGGGTCTTCTAGTGATAACCACACTGTGGCACTGTTTGATCCAACAAAAATAAAAAGAAAGAGCGTATCCAATGGTCAAAACCTCTCTGAGGTGCCTGAGGATGAAGGGTTTGACATTCTCCCTGCTAGTACACAACAGGAATGATCAACGATTCTCATTGAGGAAACCAAAGAGTACAATGTGGGGACTCCTGAAAATCCTCATATCATACATCTGGCATCTCTTTTCACTCCAGAGGAACAGCCTAAATTTATAGAGTTCTTTCAACAGCGTCAGATCAACTTTGCATGGTCATATGCAGACGTGCCTGGGCTTGATCCTGATTTAGTCATGCATCACCTCACCGTAGCAGAAGGAGCCAAACCTGTCAAGCAGAAGCTTCATAAGATGCATCCTCAAATTGCAGTGCTAGTCAAAATAGAACTCAAGAAACTCCTAGATGTTGGATTCATTAGACCAATTGATTATGCAGAATGGATCTCCAACATTGTGCCTGTCGGCAAACCAAAAGGGGGCATCTGCATTTGTACTGACTTCAGAGATCTGAATAAGGCATGTCCTAAGGATGAATTCCCCCTACCAAATATCGACATCATAGTGGATCTGACAGTGGGACATGCCATGCTTTCACTTATGGATGGCTTTTCAGGATACAATTAGATAAAGATCGCACCAGAAGATCAACATAAGACAACCTTCACATGTCCATGGGGCACATATTGCTGGAATGTAATGTCCTTCAGTCTAAAGAATGCAGGAGCAATCTATCAAAGAGCAATGACCACCATCTTCCATGACATGATGCATACCATGATGGAAGATTATGTTGATGACTTACTAGCAAAATCACTCACTAGAGAAGGTCATTTGGACATATTAGAGAGAATCTTTGATAGACTGGAACAATATCATGTTTGACTCAACCCAAAGACATGTGTCTTTGGAGTAACCTTCAGGAAACTTCTAGTATACATTGTCTCAAGCAAAGGTATTGAGGTCGACCCAGCAAAGGTAAAAGCAATCATGGACATGCCACCTCCAAAGAATATCAATCAGCTAAGGACACTACAAGGACGGCTTCAATCCATCCAAAGATTCATTGCACAACTAGCTGATAAGTGTCACCCATTTACACATCTGCTACACAAGAACATCCGCTTTCAGTGGGATGCCCGATGCCAGCAAGCATTTCAGACACTTAAAGACTATCTCATGAATCCACCATTGTTGATGCCACTAGATCCAAGTAGACCGTTGTTACTCTATATCTTAGCAACAAGTACAACATTGGGTGTACTACTGGCACAACATAATGCAGAAGGAAAAGAGTGTGTTGTTTACTACATTTCTTGCACATTGGTGGGCTATGAACTCAATTACACGCCTATTGAGCGAGCTTGCCTAGCAGTAATCTTAGCAGCCACTAAACTGAGGCACTATCTGTTAACACACAAAGTACAACTCATTGTAAAGATTGATCCACTCAAGTATTTACTCAGCAAAGCAGCATTGACAGGTCGCTTAGCCAAATGGGTGATGATTCTAAGTGAATTTGACATCGAGTATGTAGACTGTAAAGCTATCAAAGGTCAGGTTATTGCAGATCAGTTGGCTGATGCACCTCTCATAGGCGATCATCCTCTCATTTCCAATTTTCCAGATGAAGAGATATTCATGATCACAACAACACAACCATGGAAACTATATTTTGATGGTTCATACACTAGGCACAGCTCGGGGGCAGGGATTCTGTTTATCACACCTCAGGGTGATAGCATCCTGAAGTCTTACAAGCTCACATTTCCATGCACAAACAACATAGCAGAGTATGAGGCCTTGATCACAGGACTCAGGTTAGCCGTACAATGGAAATTACAAGAACTGCAAGTATATGGCGATTCCCAACTAGTCATTCGACAAGCAACAGATGAATATCAGACCAAGGATGATAAACTCATGCCATATAAGCAAATGGTGGACAATCTAAAGGCATCATTTACTACTATCACTTTTGAGCAGATACCAAGAGATCAGAATCGAGCTGCTGATGCCATGGCTACCATCGCATCTCTACTAGATCTTCCACAGAATTCAACACGCTACGAGTTCTTGGTAGAACAGCTTTGGATCCCCACTTATGATATCCCTGAATCTAAGATGATATGTCACCTTGTCGGTTCTGAATCCCCATTGTATGGTGAGTTCTACACCTATCTCCACGATCATACCCTTCCTCCCAACCAATCGAATAACCAACGTAAAACCTTCATTCGCCAAACTACTCGATATACCATTATTACTGAAACCCTATACCGACACAGTCTTGATGGTACTCTCCTTCGATGTCTGGAACAAGGTGAGATAACAAAGGCTTTGGAAGAGGTACATGAAGGAATTTGCGGGACTCATTCAAGTGGTCCATCACTCGCCAAGAAACTCCTGCGAGCTGGATATTATTGGCCATCTATGGAAAAGGATTCCTACTACTTTGTCAGGAAGTGCAAGAAATACCAAGTTCATGGCGACTTGATACATGCACCAGCTCAGGAACTGCAACCAATCATGACACCATGGCCTTTCTGTCAATGGGGCCTTGACCTTGTGGGTAAGATTCATCCATCTTCATCCAATGGCCACAAATTCATTATTACCGCCACCGAATATTTCACAAAGTGGATCGAAGCTGTTCCACTTACCCAAGTCACCGGCAAGCAGATCGCCTCATTCATCCTCAACTACATCATCTGCCGGTATGGTGTGCCCATGTCCATCATCACAGATAACGGTCTCCCTTTCAAAAATCAGGATGTCCGTGAACTTTGTGAGAAATTTCATATCCAACACCACTTTTCCACCCCCTATTACCCACAAGGAAATGGTCAAGCCGAAGCATCCAATAAAAACATATTAAGAATCCTCAAAAAGACAGTCAATGATGTCGGCCGTGATTGGCATGTTCAACTAAATCCAGTGCTATGGGCATATCGAACTAGCATTCGAACCCCTACAGGCGCAACTCCTTATTCATTGGTCTATGGTGCAGAAGCTATCTTACCTATTGAGGTTGAGATACCATCATTACAGGTTTCCTTGCATAATCTGATAGATGATGAAGCATACAAAGTATCCCGTCTTCAGGACTTGGAGTTACTAGATGAGAAACGACAAGCTGCATACAATCACCTCAAAGCCTATCAGCAGCGCATGAGCAGAAGCTACAATCACTGAGTTAGACCTCGTACATTTGAGGTAGGTGATCTTGTTCTACGAGAGAATCCTTGCAACCAACCAAACAGAGAACATCAGGGAAAGTTTGAATCAAACTGGCCGGGCCCATATGTTGTCACTGCTGTGTTCGGGTCCGGGGCATATCAATTGGCTACATCAGAAGGAGAACTGCATGAAGATCCAATCAACAACATGCACCTAAAATGGTTTTATACCTAAGGTGTATAGAGCATCAGGCTCCCCTACATACCAGAAAATACCAAAAACATTTCAAAAAAAAAAAAATGTCCTGAAGAAAATACAAAAACATTCAAAAAAGTAAAGAAAAATCATGCATCCAAATGGTGAACAACCACTCCGGTGGCACCTTGGGTAAGTACGGTGGTGAAAACCTGGCAAACAGGCGCCACTCGTAAAGGCTATGGCTCCATTGTCTTTCAAACTTGTTGCGATCACATCTACTTCATACATACATCCATCCATCCATCAACCATGGCTTGTTATTCCTCTGCAATTATGATAGTACTTCATACATCTAGCATCCCGCTTTTTCATAGTCATGTCTAAAACTGGGGGCAATGCCCTTAACCTATTGATGGAAGTGGATTCTACATTGTATTATGATTCATTCAAGTTCTTCATTCAAGCAATCATCAAAATACCAAAAACATTCATAAATGTCTCAACACAAAATCCAAAAAAACATTCAAAACAATTCAAAATCCAAAAACATCGAAAAAACCATTGAAAAATCACACAAAAACATGACAACACCTTGTACATACCCATCCATGCAGATACCAAAATAAACATTGACAAACTACTCACACAATGACCATTTACCAATCAACCACACAATCAACATCAACAATCAAACTGTCTTCAACAAGGATGCATCCTTTCTTACCAAAACAAAGACAAAAGTGACGTTTTCTTTGACAAGAAAATTATGTTAAGCTATCAAATACTTGGTTGATTTGTGAGTAATTCATTCATTTATCTGTATCAGGATCTTTTAGGATTGTTTGTGTATCTTCGACACATTATTTCGATGAAGTTCTGGGGCATGTACTAATGGTGTCTACATGGGAAGTTCACCAAGCTACGTGATCTTATGCAAAATGCAGTCATAGATCACTACGGCTTGCTGACTACAATGTATACCTCGACCATATGAGCATGAACCATTACCAAGGATCCTTATTTTTTATTCTTTATGTATATATTGTTTGTTTGTAGGTATAAATGCTCTTTCTTTGGTTCCTACCTCATCCAAACTGGATAAAGGTTTTTATCTCTTAGTACGGTATGCACTTGTCTCAGGATATGATCAGCCTAAGATCAAGGAGGACAATCCAAGTCATGCATGAACGATGATAATCCTTGTCTGTTCTGCAAGTAATACTCAGGTCAACTTGATCCATTATATCAAGTTGCTTGTATTAACTTGCTATATAAAATCCATGTAAGAAATACTCTGGTCATCTTGAATCTTTATGTCAAGTTGCTTGTATTTTCTTACAACATTTTAAAGCTCAATGATGAAAATAGAGCACTATGGATCGTCATCTCATCTCATCTATATATATTGAATTTCGTTGCATTCCACCCATCCATACATTCATAATAGCTGCATATCATTCATACATAGTAATGACAATGGATACTCTATTTTCCTCTTCTTCCATAGGAATGTAATAGGTCCTCCATTTCTTCTATCTAACATTGAACCCCCCCCTCCCCATCTCAACAATCAGCATCACATACCCTACATCGTGTCCCAATCAACCTAATCAAGCCACGTTCAACACCATCCATCTCTAAATAGGAGGGATTGTGTTTCCTATCCTAAGTCATCCAATAAGTCAAGAAAGTCACTCTATCTGCACAGATACATCGACTCACACACACCTAGACTATCAATAGATACTCTGATCAAGTATCTTCGGGTCTCAACAGGTAATCGATTATGGCAAACCTAGACTACAACTGGCATTTATCGTAATGACCTAGTCTCAACGGGGTTGCCATGATTCCCCACAACCATCCATCACACGCACACACTATCAATTGATCAACCAATCAAACACAATCCAATAGACAATTACATCAATTGTCTATGTCTCAACGAATATTTTGCTTCATATACCTTGACTTCATCGGGCAATTACATCAATTGTCTAAGTCACATCAGGTCACTTTGATTCACTTACTCAGACTTTATCATGTCTAAGCGACCAACTGACATCAACTGTCACGCTTTGACTTAACCGGGGCAATTAAACCGATTGCACCAGATTGTCCAACCAATTTTGATCAATTGTATAGCATCAATCCAAACCCCACACTACATCTGCTATGTATCTCTTGCATGACCTCAGGGTACTCGCTGGCTTGTTGTTTCTTCATATTCACTCCATTTCTCCCATTCTTTCATCATTAGTTCTAATTTCTTCTATTCTACATCCCCTCCACTTTTCATTCTTTTTCGAGAGACCGCCCGATTTTTTCAAAAAAATTCGGCCCATCTCTCGAGGGGGCATACCACCCATTAAATTTACATTTTATGGGGCATTTCTTCACACCTATTTTTCTTTCTTTGAAACGACGTGATAAACTGCACCGTCTCAAAGAGGGGCAAATGTAGTCACATAAATCTGTCCACTTAATTAAATGAATATTTAATATTTATTTGATTATTTAACCATCAATTAATAATTAATTAAATTAATATATTTAATTAATTCATCTTAACCCTCTTCTCCTATTAATTAAATAAATTATTCAATTTATTTGATTTAATTCACTTAACCAAATTCAGACCATTAATTAAATAAATAAATCATATTTATTTAATTAAATCTTCTCTCACATTTAAATAAATTAATATTTATTTAAATCCCCCAAAATCCCACCTCTCACATTTAAATAAATTAACATTTCTTTAAATCACCTTTATCCTCTACCCACTTGTGTTTTCTTACAAATGCAAGTTGCACAACTATTTTAAATAAATCATTTATTTAAATCACCTTTATCCTCCACCCACTTGTATTTTCCTACAAAAGCAAGTTGCACAACTATTTTAAATAAATTATTTATTTAAAATCCTATTTATCCTCACCCACTTGAAACCTTTAATGGTTTCCTTTAAAGTCTTCAAACTTGATGGTTTTAAAGTCTTCAAACTTGATGGCTTCCTTCTATAGTCTTCTTAAGACTTTAATGGTTTTCCTTAAAGTCTTCAAGCCTTTAATGGTTTCCCTCAAAATCTTCAAGCATTTTAATGCTTTATCTTCATTTTTCTCATTTAAATAAATTAATATTTATTTGAATATTTATCCAAATGCAAATTACACCATTTAATTGAAATAAATGATTTTATTTTAATTGAAAATACCAAAATTTCTCCCACTTGCATTTTCCTACAAAATCCACTTGCATGCCTAAACCCCTTCTAGAATTTTCTAATCACTTCTAAATAACCTAACCCCTTCTCTAAACTTTGTCACATTCCTAAGCAAAAGGGAAGTCACTTCTCAAATGGCTCAAAGTCTTTGATAACCATTGAAGGCTTTCAACCTTCAACCACTTAATCCCCAAAGTCTCCAATAACCATTAATGGTTACCTCAAACCCTCCCACATGGTTAAAACATTTGTTTTGACTCAACCTCTACCCAACCCAAAGGTCTCATCAGGCCATTAATGCTTTTGACCATGATTATCTCTTAAACATTTGCACAAAGGTTTATCCTTGGATTAACTCTTAATCCAGTGGGTAATCTTAATTTGGACTTGACCCTTAGCCTCTAGATAACCATGATGTCTTCTCAGGCCTTTAATGCCTCCAACCTCTTCTCTCAACCCAATCCTATGTTGACACTTGTCACCATTTTATTGGTGCCAATTGTGCACATGGATCCTCAACTTTCAAACTTGGCCCTTGATTAAACCATTCAATCTTAACCCTTCATTTCCCCATTTCTTCTATAAATAGAACCCTTCTCCTCAAGCAAAAAAGAGAAGCATTAGAGTATTGTTGTTATACTGGCATTAGCATAGAGCTTTCTCATAGCATCACTATCTACACTTGCATAGCATTTTCTTATCATATTCAACTATCTTGAATCTCCATATGGCATCCATGGCTAGTGCTAAAAGCTGAGAGCTACACTCATTTGGGACTTGGAGAGGAGAGGAACAAGGGAGGAGCAACTATGAGCATCTTGATTAGCTATTTTATTCTATGTTTATATGCTTTCTATTTCATGCTTAATATCTCTCTTGATATGCCTGTTTAGGATAATCTTTTGTTGCTAACACTAACGTTTGTTTCTTGTGCTCTTGTGTGTGTTGCCATCAAACAGATTTTCTAATCCTTTTTGCAGAGCATCATAAGTAATATTCTCTTATTGGCCAGTAAGTGAATATTGTGGGTCACAAATCCCACCGAGGTTTTTCTCACACCGGGTTTCCTCGTTAAACATCTTGTGTTATGGTGTTCTTTTCATGTGGATGCTTTTGATTCTATTATTTGCATTAGTTCTTGCTTACCGGTATACTGTTACTTTATATTCTGCATATTCAGTTTTAAGAAAATTTCATTACCGGTCAGATACTGATTCACCCCCCCCTCTCAGTATCTGTGGGAACCCTAACACAATAGACATTTATCCTAATGACCTAAGTCTCATCAGGGCTTCTATGGTTCAAAACAATTCTCACCTCACATCTCCATCCATCCATCATTGGCATCCAGAGACTCTTGTTCACACACACTGGGGCATTTTATTTTTCCTAACAAAAACGCTATTCTGCATTCAACAGCGCTACAAGATTGACCAAAGTGCTAACTCAACTATCCACTAGCGCTAAAACATCAATAGCACTACACTGACTCTACCATAGCAATACTTCACCTCAACAATGCTAATTCAACTACTCAAAAGCGCTAACAGAGCAAAAGCGCTATTATAACTACACACAAGCGCTACCTCACAACAAAAGCGCTCAATTGACCAAGCAATAGCGCTAAATAACCAACAGCGCTAAAACAACTATACAATAGCGCAACTATTGATAAAAGCACTAAAACCACTATGCAATAGCGCTATAGCGGCACAATAGCGCTAATTCAGTTGACAATAATGCTAAAACACAGGTTTAGCGCTATTGTCTTGACTCAACTTGGAGCTAGTTAAAAACATATAAAAAATACACAAAAATAAAAAATTCAAATTCACATACCCCTGGTTCGTAGTCGTCTGGCCTCTGGAATCGACAGACTCTCTCTAATCGGTGCTCTACTATGGGAACCGGCATCCTGAGTGCTGCTTACTCCTCCAAAAAGTCACTATTAGAGCTAAAATTTCACTATGGACGTGAATGCAAATGAGCCTGTTTTCACCCCTTCGTACCCATATATACCCTTCATCGTAACCTTAATTTTCCCTGCTCACCGTCGTGGTCCCCGTGAACTTCCCGATCCTCCCATTTCTTCATTTTATCTCCGATTTCTTTTATTCTTTCACTGATATTGCTAAAATCTTCTCTTCTACCACCCTGCCAATTTTCATTCTTTTTCAAGAGATCGCCCGATTTTTTGAAATTTTTTGGCCCATCTCTCGAGGGGGCATACCACCCATTAAATTAACATTTTATGAGGCATTTTTTCACACCTATTTTTCTTTCTTTGAAACGACGCGATAAAATACACCGTCTCAAAAAGGGGCAAATGTAGTAACATAAATTTGTCAATTTTATTAACTGAATATTTCATATTTATTTGATTAAAAATCCACTAGCCATCAGTTAATTAAATAAATATTTAATTAATTCATCTTCAAATCATTCTCCTATTAATTAAATAAATTATTCAATTTATTTTAATTAATTCATTAGACCAAATTCACAATTAATTAAATGAATAAATAATATTTATTCAATTTAATCCTCTTTCCTCTTTTAAATAAATTAAATAAAACATTTATTTAAATCATAAATCCCCCCCCCCAACTTGCATTTTCCTACAAATGCAAGTTGCAACCACAAGTTGAAATAAATTAATTTTATTTTAATTAAAATCTTATTTTCCCTCACCCTCCAAATCCACTTGCACTCCTAAACCCCCTTCTAGATTCTTCTAAGCCCTTCCTAATTAACCTAATCCATCCTCTAATTATTGTCACATTCCTAAGCAACTTGGAGTCACTTTTGAAAGACTTCAAAGTCTTTGAAAAGCATTAAATGTTTGGTGTGTTCAACAATTTAACCTCTAAAGTCTTCCAAACCACTTATGGCTCTTACATGACCATTTATGGTTAACCCCTAACTCAACCCTCATGTGACTCAGGTGTCTCCTCAAACATTTATTTCTTTGACCATGGTTATCCCTTTTACCTTTGCACAAGAGTTTATCCATTGGATAAGGGCTTTATTCTTTGAATAAATAATTTATTCACTCAACCCAACCTTGACCTTAACTCCCAAGTTAACCTTCAGGTCATGTCAAGCATTTAATGTTTATTCCATCTCCTCTCAACCCATCTCATATTGACACTTATCATCTTGGGATTGGATTGAAATCCTTCACATGGATTTGATATCATTCAATCCTGACCCTTGTTGAGATTACTCAATCTCAACCATCCATTGCTCCATTTTTCCTATAAACAGAGTCCATTTCTTCATAATCCATATCCTGAAAACTTGTATGCATTTAATCTATAGTGAATTTTAGAGAGAGAATTTAACATAAATCACATATATTGTCATTTTGGACTATAATAAATCTTATTTCATTTCATAATATGTCTAATTAGTTTGTTTTACACTTGCATAGCATAGTTAAAACATTTCAATCTTGAACCTCCATAAGCATCCATAGTGCAAAAAACTGTTGAGAGCTACACTAATTTGGACCTTAGAGAGGAGAGCAACAAAGGAGAAGGATCTAAGAGCATGATAAAAGGCATTTGGAGATGTCTTGTGGTATTTACTTCCATAGTTAAATCCTTTATCATATTTTTAGTGTCTCTTTTGATATGACTGCTTAGATTAGTTTTTGGTTGAATAACACTAACCTTTGATCCTTGTTTTTTGTTGTTTTTGTGTGTTATACGACCACAGGCTTTAATCTAACCAATTGTCCATTTTGCAGAGCATCAAGGATCATTTTGAATGTCTTTGGTTTGTGCATTTTCATGTCTTGAATAAGGACCCCACCTTGTAAACCAATTTCCCAAATTAGGCATCCTGTTAAGCCAATTTGGACAATTTGGTAAATAAGGGTAGAATGATGTTTATTTTGACGTTTTGAAGTATTTTAGGGTGTGTAGGTGGTGTTTGGTTGATCCAAGTTATGTGGGTCCCAAACTTTTTTTCATTGACAACTTTTGTCAAAAAATGCAACTTTTGGAAGCAAAAGTGCAACATTTTGAAATTCGGTTGATGTACGCCTCTCAATGGCTCCAACCTCTTCAAATTCAGTTGGAAACCATTTGGAGAAGTCATAGATACCTTTTGGACATGATTCCCAAGGTGAGAGTTGTTGTGGATTTGAGTTTGGAAGCATAATAATAAAAAAAACTGAGTGTTTCCCTCAAAATAAGATCTTGTTGTTATTGGTACGTCCTAGTACGGATTGGTTCTGACAAAAAATTTCATGGATTAGATATAGGATCTATTTACCTTTTTTTTGGTGGTGGTTTGAGGTTTTGATCCTCTGTGAGCAGTGAGAACCCTTGTTTTATTGACTGCAACTCGGAAAACCAGGGTTTGGCTAGGGTTTCGCCAAATAATGGCCATATCTTGCATCTCACCCATCTAGAAGGTCTTTCCTTTGGTGGAATACAATATTGGATAGTGTATTTTAATATTTCCATGGTTATTTGTAGGGGAGGCTTTGTTGTGAAGAGAATGAAGTGAACCTAGGTAGGCATCTCCATGTGACTACCTTGGACAAAATTGGGACAGTCACCCTAAAATCTTATAGTGGTGGATTGCACACATGCAACCATGGAATTAGAGGTTATTTGTGATCCCCCACATGCTCATGAAGTTGGTTTGGTGGTTGAGAGCCTAGAAATTGGATTTGCTTTGTAATTTGAGACCTAATAGCCCTAATTATGCCTCTAGGCTTCTAAAGGGTTCAAACCCTTAGATTGTAGATCTTGCCAATCCCTTTTGGGGATAAGTGTAACTTCATAAAGGGTATGTGGAATAGTAAATAGTTTGCTAGGTTGAGTTCAATATTTTAGAGTTAAGGGCAAAATACCCGTCAAAGAGGGCTACTAGCCAAGGGGGTAGGTTTCCAAAGGAAGTATAGGGCATTGGTGCCAAAGCCTAAGACCAATGTTTGGAATGGTTCCTAGGTGTCATGAATCGACCAAATCCAAGGTTCCCAAGAGAAAGATTCATGGAGAGGTGTATTGGAGATGTTGAAGCCATTTACTCATCTTGAGTAGGTGCTAATCTTGAGGAGTTGAGAGTAGTTCAAACCTTAAGGTGTAGAGTCCTTTTTTTGGTAGGATCCTTCCTATCTTTTGAAGGGTCTAAAGCAAACCTTTTGGACTAGTCCCTAGGTGTGAGAAGGGCTCTGCATAAGATAAGCATCTCCAATGTCTGGAACATCTTCCAGAACCTCTTCCGAGGCATAAGCAGTATTGTCATGAATTTTGCCTATCCCTAAGGCATATGCCTTAGTTACCAGATGAGTTTCCTGTCGGTGCAAGAGAAACTTCCTCTGTTGGTTGAGTAACTAGAGCATTCCCATCTGCTAATTGATCTTCTGACTTCCTGACCCATTTTTTGATATGATCTTATCGGATTTCATTAACCTTCTCTTTTCCTTTCTCATTTGATCCTTCATTATTAACTGGTGGATTTGTACTTCTACAAAATGTAGCTATGTGTCCAACCTCATTGCATGCATAACATGTAACTTTGTTCTTTTGAATTGCTTTTCTAAAACTGGTTTTAATTCCTTGACCTGCACTGATTAGCCATATGTCCAAATTTTCCACAAGCATAACATTTAACATTCATTCTGCAATCTTTTGTCTTGTGACCATACTTATTGCATTTAGAACATTGATCGGGAGTAGAATTATAGTTGTGATTTGCTCTATTTCTACATTGCCTAGCCATGTGAAAAAATTTATTAAAAACAAAGTATCTACCATTAAATTTATAATCATTAAGCTACCTTACCAGTGCCTTATGGTTTTGACCTTCATTTATAGTACTGGAGCTCTGACCTTGTTCAAATCCAAGTCCACTGAAATCTCCTTTTTGTCTTTGACTTTTCAATAACTCATCAAGTTGTGCTAAACTAACCTTGAATTTTTATTTATACTCACTTGCAGCAGTCAAATCATCTCTTAGAATTATCATTTTTCTTCCAAGTTCTTGTTCATTACTCAAGGATTGTACTAAATTAGTTCTCAACATCTCATTATCATGAACCAACCTACCACATTCCTCAAATTTGGCTTTCAGGAATATATTAAGATTTTCTTCCTTCTTCTTCCAGTCCTCAATCTCCTTTGGCATCTTCATAGTTAAGGCTTGCATTTCATTCCTCATGACCATGTTCTCTTGACTCAACTTCTGACATTTCTTATTAAGGGTATCCTTCTCTTCATTATCCTTATTCTGCAAAAGTTCCTTCATCCTAGCTTGAACAAATGACAACCTCTCTTGTAGGATAAGATTGAATTCCTAAGTAGAATTAAATTCATCTTGTAACTTCAAGTTCTTCATCCTTTCAACATCATAATCTTCAAGTGCTACCTCAAGCTGCTTCTCCAAACTCATAGCCACGGATTTTGAATTCAAGATCTTCCTCAAGTTGTTAAACTTCCTCTAAGGTACAAGGCTCTGATACCAATTGGTGGAATCCAAGAACACTGAGAGGGGGGGTGAATCAGTGTTCTACTGAAATGATCAATTTTAACCTTATTAAAACATACATTCACCAACTAGTATACTAGTACATATAAGATAAAAATAATTAAAGCAACCAATAAGCCAATCACATAAATGAATACCATAACACAGAGAATTATAAATGGAAAATGTCAAAGAGGAAAAACCACAGTGGGATTTGTGACCCACAATATCAATCCACTAGCCATATGAAAAGATATTACAAAATATGGGGGCCTGCACTTGTAGGAAGGCTTATAGCCTAGAGCACACTACTCAATCACAAAAGGAGCCTCACTGACTACATATAAATATAGACTACAATCCGGAGAAATGAGTGAACTACAAAGATAGCATCTTCTATGCTTGAATATAGTTTTGGTTAAGCTCTATTTGTTCTAATCTAAAACCCTAAACCCTTACTGGAATAACCTCTTATATAAACTTTGCATTACAAAACATTATCACATTCTCCTATCCTTCCACACTATAACATATTTCAAAATGATCTAATCAACTGACCTATATATCCTTACAATCCATCATGACTTGTGTCGGCTTACAAAGATTATTACAAAATGAATATACATGTCCGCTCAATAACATATATACATAAATATCAAAATCAATTATCGATTATCGAAACTCCCAAAATGATGTTAGCCTCCAATACCAATAAAATGAATGTGAACCACACCAGCCTGCAATGCTGGTACCCAAAGAATTCCTTCCAACCAGTGAAGATACCTGTCGGTGTCAGTGTAGTGTCTGTTGGTAATCAACCAAACCATAATGTGAAAGTGGGAACATGTTACCATAAATGACAACATATTGAAACCAATAAAATGAGTGTCAATTGCCAAAAATAGTTACAGAGAAGGTTCTCTATAGTAGAAGTGTTGGTTTTTACAGAGATGAAACCTTCCACTATTGATTTAAAACTAGAGAAAGAAGAGGGAAAAAAAAAGGAGGTAGCTCAAGTTCCACCTACTTCAATGAAAGGTTAACTATGCACTCTTGTTGGACCTAATGATGAGGAGGGATATAGCAACTCCAAAAGTTCTAGAGAAGAGAATGGACCTTTTTCAACTTCATTAATGGTTATGATAACTAGTCTCCAATGTCACAACTCAAGGGTTGGTCATCCATACTAAGTAGTCATGTGATCATTATGAAAGCTCATTTCTTATCAACCTGGGACATTACTTTAAATGGGTCAGCAAGGTATATGCACTAAAGATAATGTTACAACCATTCTATCAAAGTAAATGTTACTAGAAGTAATGTACAGGAAAAAGGAATAACTGGAATGCTTTAACATAAACTGCCTTGAATTTATGAAAACAACTCAATCTATGACAAGCAGGCAGGAAACTACTATGTCTGCCTTGGCTACAGGAACAGACATAGGGTAAATTCCAGTGGATGCATGAACAGTCAAGCGCCAGGACAACAAACTAAATACTTTAGAAAATAACTACTAATTATCCAAAGGGGTGGAGTTCTCACTAAGTGGGGCTCCTTAGCACGTCTCCACAGAACTCAACTGAATGCTGCAAACCAAGATATTATCTTTACTGATTTGAAAACACATGATACTTGCTAAAGTTGCTCTATAATAAAACTATGACTACAAATTACATTAACCTATTGTTCTCTCCCTGAGAAGGAATGTTGGAACTTATTTATAGAAAAGAGACTCCTAACTAATTCTAACTACTGGAAAGTCCACTCCCAGAACATTAGGAGGACACCATTTATTAAAGCATAAGAAAAAGGAGGAGTTATATTTTGAATGAGAGATAGCCTAGTTGCTCCAACAATAGAGGAAAACTAGCATAACAATCCTTCCTAGATTCACTCTCCTACAAGAATGAATACCAAAGTCTCATTATTACATATTATGATCTGCAGATATTCGTTTGTTGATTCCTTCAATGATTATCATGAGAGACTTTGTTTTCAACCAACTAGCTAGCATGAACTGCCACACCTGAATCCTTGACCTTT
The DNA here is from genome assembly GCF_030272615.1 of Cryptomeria japonica. NCBI lineage: Eukaryota > Viridiplantae > Streptophyta > Pinopsida > Cupressales > Cupressaceae > Cryptomeria > Cryptomeria japonica. The sequence goes on along the minus strand of NC_081409.1, from coordinate 291,683,145 downwards.
TTTTTCTCTTCATTAACTCTTGCATCAATTTGTTAATGTGTACAAAACAAAGGTATATCTACTTCGTATTATTCATCAAATTACATGTAAGATTAATGTGGATAGATCACATAGCATGATTACTTCAAAATTAATCATATTTCTAGTAAAAAAGGAACATATATGGGTAGGTTCATGCTATTTTATCAAGTATTTTAGAAACACAAAAAGGATCAACTTTTTACGGAGTTTTAGGACTCAGACAATATCTAGACCCTTGCTAAGCTTAGTAAAAACATGGAAAATATAGACAAAACCGAGCCATTAGTTAGACTCATCATTCCCCCAACCTAGCTTCCTATTGGCCCTCCAGTAGGAATAATATTCCTCAGTCTTGCCTATAGTCTGTAATCACCGGGAATAACCTGACCTGATCCTTTAGTAGCAAGGCTCCAGTAGAATCCCTTGTTCTTCTCTAGCCTATCCCATCTGGCTTTTTTTGTTGATTCATCAAAAGCATTGTCATACTGCCTGTAATCCAGAATTGGCCATACAAGCATTGGTGGTTGGAAAATGGGAGGAAGTCAATTATTCTATTTTGATCTGCCCAGATGTATGTATCGTGGTGCCCTTTTAATAGCTACATAAGAATTTTGGAGAGAATGTGGTTATGCCTATTTTAGCTCTTGTGTTAAACCATTCCACCTTTGTGTCGAATACCCCATTACTGTCTGTCCTGTAGCTGAATTTACCTACTCAAATTCTTGGAATACTTCTTCTCTCAGGGCTAGAATTTGAGATTTTTATTTAGGTTTTATTAGAATCTTCTTCCAATCATAGTAGAGGCATCTTGGGTTTATAGCCTTATCCCTCAAGGATAGGGGAATCTGAAGCTCTTCTTCCTTATATGCTCAAACTATCGCCCTTGTTCATTTTCATTTTGAATCCAAGACATAAGAGCTCTAATATGTATATCACCAATATACAATAAGGGATTCCAATCACTATCATTAGGTACTACATAATTGTGAAGGTAAAACTCACAAAGCAAATTTTTGTTTGCTGCAAGAGAGGACTTATACATTTGATAGAACTCTTGGGGGGTTTCAATAGAATAGATTAAGTCTGAAATAATTTTAGATAGTTTGACAAAGAGATTATGTTCTTTAAGGTACATGGCATACACCCTTGGTGGTTCCCTACATCCTACAATTTGTGGGACCATAGTCAACACATTATCCATTTTGTTTTGTAATGCAAAAATTTCTTTGTCTTTCTTCTTAATCTCCTCATCTTTCTGGTTAATTATTTCCTATATCTTGATTTTCTCCTTATTCCATTCTCCCTCTTTTCTATCACATCACTATACAGATCCATAGCAACAAAGATCCAAGAAAAGGAAGTGGGTCTATGAGCCGACTTCTCTTTTTCTCCCTTTCTTGGCATTTATCCTGATAGTTGTTCTATTGCTGCAACTAATTTTGTAAGGCCATATAAACCTATATTTTCTTGAAGTTGATCTTCCTTCGTTACGGAGGCCTATTTTTCTTGAGAAGATTCCTTTATTCTTTATTCCCAGATTATGATGTTTCAATTTGAATCTTTTCACTAGGCTCACTATATTTCCTAGGTTTCATTCTAAGCCTATGGCTTCTTCTTTGTGGTGCCCTCTCAACTACTCTGGAGGGTTTGTTATGTTTAGGTTTCTTGGAAAGTGTACCAAATTGAGAGGTAGTAGTGGTAGAATACTTCTCTTATTCAATTTTTCTTTTCCTAGGGTTCAATGTTTCTTTCTCCACCCTCTTTTTCAGCATTTCTTCCCTCGCTACCTCACTTTCCTTCTCTATGCCTTTCTATTTTTTAACAGCAACCCTAGTCCCTATTGAAGTTTTAGGTTGAACATTCACAATCAAGTCTATCGAAACCCTATCTGCATCACTAGATGATAATTCAGCTATAGGAGAAGTTGTGGTAGGAGCAACCCTAGATGATGAAGCCACAAGGGTTGTTTCAACTGTTTCCTTTACAGTTTCAGCCCTATTTTCTGAAGATTGACCTTTATTTTCAACATTATCTACTTTAAATTCCTCTATTGCCAAAAATTATTCCCATATCATCTAAGAAGCATCTTGTAAAGATTTTTCTACAAGTAGCTTAATCAAACAATGATGAGAAACAAAATTTGACCTACCTTGTTGTGTCTCAGCTGCCATTATTGAGAGCGAATTGTACAAGACATTTGGCACATTCATTCTTCAACCATGTCTTAGGTGGCTTAGTGATAGGGAGGTAGGGCAAGGGGGCCCAATTAGGCTTGTAGTTTTACTAAGTGAAAGATCCTTTGCTAGTTTCAAGGTGTAGTCACCAAAAATTAGAGTGCAAAAGGTTTATAGACAACCTAGCAACTCTCCTTGATCCACCCCCTAAGTCAAACACTTCTTGGTTGCTCAAGGGCTTCAACTCCATAGTTTCTGGTTTGGTAATCTAACACCTTAATCTCTCAATTGGAATTCATTCCCTCTATCCCTGATCTATTCTCTGACTACACAAGGTCTCCTTTTGTTGAATTACAAGTGTGTGTCAAGTTTTACCCCCATGGGTGTCTTTGGTCTTCTACATTTTGGAGTGTAGTAATCCTTCTCAAGTGCTACAAACTGAGTTATGGAGTCTATCTCACCAAATATGTTAGATGCAAGCAATTTCAACTTTTTTCAACTGGATTTGATGGGTTTTAGGCTTTACAACCTTCCCTTGTGTACCCGATTTGACAAAAAATCAATTTTTAGGCCTAAAACGGGCTACAAGGAATTAGCCCTCCTTTTGGGGTTTTGTGCTCACCTTGCTCCAACGATGGACTTCCAGACAAAAATAACTTCATATTCAGATACCCTTTTGGAAGTCCTTGAGGATTTTCTAAGTTTTAGGGTCCACTAGGCCTCCTCCATGACTGTCCCAAAAATGGGTGCAAAAGGAAGGGTTTGCAAGGGTTTTGGAGGCAAGAATCGACTTGCAAGCTAGAAATATTCAAAGGGAACCATGAAACCTTATTTCTACCATGTCACATACTATTTAGACCAAAATGAATTAGTTTTACACCTTCAAAGGGTTAGAGAACAAGATTTTACAAAAGATGCTCATAAGGAGTGTGCAACATTGACAACTTTTCCATTCTTGCTTTCTACAAACACATCATTTGCATAAGAACCAATTACATTCTAAAGAATGTAAACATGTCTATCATTAGTGACAAGAAATAACCACATTAGCCCTACACAAAAAGTCATTAGGCAATTACAAAACAATGAGTCATTCACTGTCAAACTAATTGTCACTGCACTTTGCCCTTTTCACTATTTTTTTCACTTTAGACCTGCACTTTCCACTATCAAAACTCTTTTCCAAAGGTCTGATTTGTGCTCTTTATCAATTCTCTATCTTTTGATTTTTTTTGACCTTCATACCTTCCATTTGGAAGAGGAAGATTGCAAAAAACAACTTCAACAAAAATGCAAAAATCAATCATAGTTGACTGTGACAGCCAGTTGGGCGTTACAACTTTGCCTCAAGGATCATTAATTGATCTTGGCAATCTCAAAACCCAAAGGAAGGGTCAAAAACCACTCCTTGTTCTTTTTTTCAAACAAATAAAATAAGATACAAGGTTTTACAAGCACCAACATATGGTGGAGAGAGAGCAAATGAGTGCAAACCAACACCAAAACAATGACTCACTGTTTTTTACACAATTTTCTCAAATTGAAATATGCCACCATCTTTTATCATGGATTAGAAAGCCTCTTTTCTTTCACATACAACTTGAAATCAAAACAAGTCTGACCATCTGATGTATGCATTTTCTATAGAAGAGCAAAGCATCAAACTTCTTCAAAGACCCTAGCCAAATGGCACACTTGCCTAGGGCTCCATGGCCACAAAACTTCTTGCACCTGCATTTTGGAAAGAAAAACATGTATATACATATCTTACAAGTTGACCAATTGGTTCTTGGGAAGCCATGAACATTTAGGGCTTCAAGAAGCCAAGTTGGTCAAGCATCCTTGCCAATTTCCTAGATAAGGCAGTGAAACTGTCAAAACTAAATAATTTTGCACAAAACTCAAAACTTAATGAAATTTGATGCCACCAAAGGGAAAAAATTTAGGAGGCATAAGAGAACATGGAAATGCAAAAACAGTATGACCACGTATAGCAGGTGTACGGACTGCTGCTCACATGGAGCGAAAACATAGAGAAAAACAAGGTAAAATTGGTGCAAACTTTCAAAATGCTTGATATCTCCAAATGATCAACCCTTAAAATGGTTCAAACAAGAGAATAAATACCTCCACAAGTCAGTTATCCTCCTGTATGGATAGGTACATGTCCAAGAGCACTCAAATTTGATATTTTCATGTCTAAAATGACAACTTTTAATGCCTAGATGATGCAAGGTTGATCTCAAAGACTCCCAATCACCTAAGAACACTACTCACACCTAAAAACCAAACACCAAACATGTCTAAAAACTTTTCAAAACAAAAACACATTGAAAACTCACTTTTTACAACATTTTGCTAGGCAACTCCAAACTGGCAACTTTGAGCAAAAAGATGAGAACAGGAAACATGACCACACAATGAGTTCAAAACTCATCCAAACAACTTAGAACAACTCAAAAACATCTTACACAAACTTTCCAACTCAAAACTAATAAAAATCAAATCTGCTAGCAAACCTATGATGAAAATGAAGCTAGGTGCTCCTGCACCACTTAGTAGCTTGAAATTAAGGGAATGGAGGTAGGGTTGTCTACATTCACAAGTGAGATATTTGATGGCATATACTGCTACTTGCTTCCATTTTTATGCAAAGACAGTCTTTGAGTCCCCTGTTCATCCACTTCAAGAGGGGGATCACGAGGTCTAGTAAATTTTGCCCTAGAAGACCTGACGTCTTTTGATTCAAGATACTTCTCTCCTTCCATAATCACTCTTGATTTTTCTTCTATTCGTTCCTCTATGGAAACTATTTTTAGTCCTTTTACCATTGCCTTTCCATTTGAGAAGGTTTGAGCAAATTCTAAGACAATGTTGTTGTCAAATTCGTTGAGCTTCATAAAATAGTCTAACCAACCACTTCGTCTAAATTCTGCTTCATAGAGGTGATCCTATAAGAGTATGGAATGAGTTGTGGGCTCACTCTTGATGAGAGACCCGCCCCCCCCCCCCCCCCCACCCCCAATTTTATCTTTCAATTGTATCTACTAGATTGCTAAAATAATACCTTGAAAATTTAAATGGTTTATGTAATTTATATTCCTCCTCCTAGACAGAACCCTTCAAACTTGTATTTCTTAGCTTGTCATATTATAATGACAATTAAATTCCTTAAAGAGGGTATTATGACTTCAAATGGCGGAGGTGATGACACAATTAGACTTAAACATGCAAAGTAAAGTGAAATCTCTTCAAGAAGTCACATCACTCATGCAGACTGTCACTTCAATTTAGATGTCAGATTTGGAGCAAAAAGTGACATAATGACATATTTCAAAAAATAATACAAAAAAATCGATGATGAAAATGACATGGAATAACACATATGCTCCCTCCCCCAACCTAATGTTTGATAGGTGTCCACACATGTCACATATGATAGTGGGAAAGAACATTCTAGCTTAATTATTCACATTAATTAAACTATAGTACGATAAATGCATCTAAAATAATAATATACAAATTGTTTTGTACATACCTAGATTTTAAATGATTGCATACGATCCGGCTATGCAAAAATGTTGAACCAGCTGAAAAGGTGGAGTGAAATGGAGTGGAGTGAATACGGAAGATAAGAATAATGAAATGGAGAGGTGGCATTTTTATTAATGGAGAATTTACTTCCGTAGAAAGTGGAATTGTTTATTATGCAGCAAATTGCATGATTAGGTTGGAGGTGGACCATGATGTCCACTTGCTTCGGCTGCAGGAATTTTGGAGCTTGAAGTTGCAATTGCTGCAAGAATTCCTATTTAGAAGAGGGCTTATTATAAAGTCGCAAGCGATGACCATTGACAAATAATTTGAATTCTACAGGATCAATAGTTGTGAGTTGTACAACTCCATTGGGGAAAGCTTCTGAAATTTGATATGAGCCCAACCATCTTGTTTGAAATTTTCCCATGTTGTCTTTATACCTGGAATCATAAAGAAGTGCCCAATCCCCTTGCTAGAGCTATTGTTAGCATTTGGATATAAGGATATTGAGAAGGTTGTTGATGATTATGGATATAACTGATTAAGGATGTTTACTGTCTTGATATTATTATTTTGTCATTGATGTCAAGAAATTGATTTTCTAATTCAGTATGATGTTGCCATATCTTGAGAAGTATGATTTGAAGAGTATAAAGATGTCGATAAAACACACAGAAAGAATATGATGAATAAGGGGATGAATAAGGTATTCAACGGGCAACTATTACCGAGTCAAATAATGATGAGATCATGATGTTTAGATTGTTTTGACATCATACATATGTTGTAAATTTATAAGGCTAATACTATACTATGTTATCGAGCAAAGAACCTAGTCGGTAAACCCTAAGGAACCTAGTCGGTAAACCCTAAGGTTATCGCTATCGGTTAATGAAGGCAGAATGTCTACCGAGTGAAGTTTAGTATTTACCAAGTTGTTACCGAGTTGTAATTGAGCTATAAAAAAATACATTAAATGGTTACATGCATTATTTAATGAAGGAAGCTGATGAGCTGGAACTAATTAGATGATTGGTATGTCATGCATGAAGTTTGTTAATGAATATATGGAAAAGGAAAATCGGCATGAAGATATACAGCTTAGATTGAACTGCAATACCCTAGCACAAGTTCCAAGAAATGTATGCAAGTTCCTAGGTGGGGTAAAACATTTTTCCAATCGAAAGATACATTGAACCTAGACAAGATTGAAGATCTGATGGCTATGATTGATCATGGGAAATGTGATCAAGGAAATTAAGCGGTTAGCTAATTGTTTATAAATAGGGAACTATTGATAAACAATGTATGCGGGCAAATGTATGCACAGGAATGCTACATAGTGATTACCGAGCACAAAAGCTTGAAGACCTGTTTGAATAACAGAGTATAGAAGCCCAGCAGATGGACAAGATTAGTTATATGTCTAGATTGTATTGAACAAATAAGAATATGCTTTAGCATTTTAGATGTGAAGTTGTAGATAGATTTTTATTACTATTATTTTGTGAAAGTGAAATAAAATCTCTTAACCGAGTGGACTTAACAGTTTTATTTGTAAAACCCTCTAGCAAGGTGACATTCTGATTGAGTGTTTGAAATCCTTTAACAAGGTCACTTCTAACAAGGTGAGATCCTAACATATTTGAGGGAAATCCCTTAACCGGGTCACATCTAGCAATGTGTTTGTAATCTTTAACGGGATTTGCTTTTAACCAAGCATACTCTAGAAGAGTATATTTCTTAGTGGGTCTGAAATCCCACAGTGGTTTTTCCCTATTTGGGTTTCTATGTTAAAACTGGTGTTATGAGGTTTATGATGTTTACATGCTTTTGAGTTTGCATGTTTAGCAGTTTTGGTTATATTACTGAAGTATATGTTACCAAGGTTGAATCTGATGTTTTTATGGAAGATTAGGTTTGTATGATTCACCCCCCCCCTCTCATCTTGTTGGATATTGGATCTGTACTTACATTAAGTATCAGAATTATCAATTGGTATTAGAGCCTTAGACTCCGGAAGAAAAGTTTAAAGGTACTTGGGCAAATATCCAAAGATGTATAAGAGGGATGCACTGAAGCTGAACAAGTCAAGTTTCTCTACATGGCCGAAAAGGATGAAGCTGCACCTATCAGGAGTTGGAGAATATGTTGTATAGTATCTAGAGAATGATTTCATCACACCAAGCACCTAGCCATTGACAATGGAAGAGATAAAGGCAAAGCAAGAACATATCCAAGCAATGATTGAAATAACATCCGCATTGATCGACTCAAAGTTTAATGATCTAGAAGGTTGCAATGATGCAAAGGCTATGTGGAATAAGCTCATATCAGTATATGGAGGAGATGAACATGTTCAAAGAGCAAAAGTAGATAGTCTAAGAGGACAACTTGAATCTATGAGGATGAATGAAGGTGAGAACATAACTCAGTACAGTACAAGACTAAAAGAGATTGTCAATCAAATCAAAGGAGCAGGTGGAACTATTGAAGAAAAAGATATAACAAGTAAGTTGTTAAGAACCCTTCTAGCGGCTTATGCAATCCGAGTCTCTGCAATCAATGAATTCAGGTATATACCTAATATGCCAATTTCTTTAGATGCTACTATTGGTAAGCTACATGCATTTGAGTTAAGTAACTTTGATAACAGTGGATCTTTGGTAAATAAAGTTGAATCTGCATTTAGTTCTTTTTGTCTTGATGAATCTAATGATTACAATGAAAGAAAGTATAAGTACTCTGAAGGAGATCACAATGTGAAAGATTTCGTAAGAACATGGAAGAAGTACACAAACTATATGAGGAAATCAGAAAGCGGGAAGAGTTTGAAGCACTATTAGCCAAAAGGTTACCGAGAGGCAAAGGTAAGTATAAAGGAAAACTACCTTTGAAATGTTTCAATTGTGATAAGATAGGACATATGGATTCTAACTGTCCTGACAAAGATTCTACTAAAAAGATAGATTACCGAGATGACAGATAGAAAGACAATAATTACAGAGGACACCAAGACTTCAGAAGAAGAGATAGAAAGACATGCTTAATAGCTGATGAGGAATCCAATGATGACAAATCAGATGAAACTGATACAAAGGAAGTAGTTTATGTGGCTATCAAAGATGGATCAGATGAAGAAAGGTATGAAGAAAAAGCCTTAATGTCTCACATAAATACTAATGATTCTTGGATCATAGATAGTGGATGCTCACATCATATGACAGGTGATAAACACAAGTTTGTTATGTTAGAAGATTATGATGGAGGCTATGTTAGATTTGGTAATGATGCACCATGTCCGGTGAAAGGTGAGGGATCTATAACACTTCTTGACAATTCAAGATGCAATGATGTTTATTGGGTTGAAGCTTTGAAATACAATTTGTTGAGTGTAGCATAGCTAAACAATATAGGTTACCAAATAGAATTTCAGAAAGGAGTTGTCAAAGTTCATGACAAGAATGGAAAGTTAGCTGCTACCAGGACACAAACAAAAGGTAACAAATTTCACCTTGACTCAACTCAGAAAAAGTGTCTGTATGCAAAGATAGATCATACCTGGTTATGGCATAAAAGGTTTTGTCATGTAAATTTTTATAATCTGATCAAAATAAGTAAGAAGCACCGAGTAAGAGGTCTACCGAGTCTTGAAAAGCCTGAGAATGCTATGTGCCAAGGATGCCAGATGGGTAAGATGACAAGATCAAGCTTTACAAGTAAGTCTTGCACTTCTAAGGGAATTTTAGATCTTGTGCACACTGATCTTTGTGGTCCTATGAAAGTTCAAAGTTATTATGGTGATAAATATTTCATATTATTTGTGGATGACTATTCAAGGATGATGTTAGTAATATTTTTAAAAGAAAAATTAGAAGCTTCTCAAATGTTTAAATGGTACAAGGCAAGAGTTGAAAATGAAACAGGAAGACAACTGAAATGTCTTAGATCAGATAGAGGAGGAGAGTTCACATCTGATGAGTTCAACTTATTCTGCGATGATCATGGTATTAAAACACAAGTCTCTACACTGAGAACTCCATATCAAAATGGAATAGCTGAGAGAAGAAACAGATATATTATGGATTGTGCTACAACCTTGATGATTGAAAAGAAAGTGCCACAAACATTTTGGAGAGAAGCAATAAGCACCGCAGTTTACACTCTGAACCGAGTACAAATGAAGAAAGGTACATTGAAGACACCATATGAAATCTAGTATGACAAGAAACCTAATGTAAGTTATTTTAAAATCTTTGGAAGTAGATGCTATGTACACAAAGATGATAGAAATGGCAAGTTTGATTAGAAAAGTGAAGAAGGAACATTTCTAGGTTATTCTTCTAGAAGCAAAGCATTTAAATGTCTGATCAAATCATCTAATAAAATAGTAGAAAGTGCAAATGTAAAAATTGATGAATTTGCAGAAAGAAATGATGAAGGAAATTCCAAAGATCCAGAAGATTATGATGAATTTGTTTATGTTCAACCAACAAGTCCTATCGAGAGAACTGTTGAAGAAAATTAAGAAAATATCCAGTTACCGAGTGATGAAGAAGATCATATAGAGCCTACCGAGCCTGTATTAGCCAAGTATGTCAAAAGACATCATGCACCAAGTCATATTATAGGAGATAAGGAACAAACTCAGATAGAACACATGTTTGATATCTGAATTTGAACCGTGAATAGTGAAAGAGGCATTTAATAGTAAAGATTGGATAAATGCTATGACAGAAGAGATTGATCAAATCAAGAAGAATGACACATGGACACTAATCCCAAGACCAAAGGACAAAAATGTAATCGGTACAAAGTGGATTTTCAGAAGCAAGCTAAATGAAAAAGGAGAGGTCATTAGAAATAAAGCAAGACTAGTTTGCAAAGGTAATGCTCAAGAAGAAGGAATTGATTATGGTGAAACTTTTGCACCTATGGCTAGACTTGAAGGAGTAAGAACATTGTTGGCATATGCTGCTTTCAAAAACTTCAAGGTATATCAAATGGATGTCAAATCTGTATTTCTGAATGGAATATTAGAAGAAGAAGTTTTTATTGAACAACCTGAAGGATTTGTTGAAGACAATAATAAAGATCGGGTATGTAAATTGAATAAAGCATTATATGGTCTGAAACAAGCACCTACAGCATGGTATGAAATATTGCACTCTTATTTGATTAAGATTGGTTTTATAAGGACAAGTGAGAATAGCAATATATACATGATGAATGATGAAAATGGAATACTAATCTCAGCCATATTTGTTGATGATATTATTTTTTATGGAAATGACTCTCTATGTAAGAACTTTGGAAATGAAATGAGCAAAAAATTTGAGATGTCATTAATCGGTGAGATAAAGTATTTTATAGGTTTACATATACTGCAAATGAAAAATGAGATTTTCATTACTCAATCCAAGTACATAAAGGAAATCTTGAAGAAATTTGGAATGGAGGATTCAAAACCAGTAAGTACTCCTATGACTACCAGCTGTAAACTATCAAAGAATGATGAATCTGCATCTGTTGATGAGACACTTTACCGATCTATGATTAGAAAGCTACAATATGTTGTTCACAATAGACCAAACATAGCACATGTAGTAGGTATAGTTGCAATATTCTCTGCAGATCTTAAGAAAACACACATGACAACAATCAAAAGAATTTTTAGATACTTGAAAGGCACAGAGGATTATGGCTTAGTATATCAGAAAGGAAATGATTTTTGTTTAAAAGTTTATACTGATGTTGATTGGGCATGCAACATTGATGACAAGAAAAGAACAAGTGGAGGAGCTTTCTTTTTAGGAGAAAGACTAGTGAGTTGGCTTAGCAAGAAATAAGGATGTGTTTCACAGTCAATAGCAGAAGCTGAATACGTTGCTGCAGCATTGATTTGTACCAACATTGCATGGATCAAACAACTGTTGGAAGGAATAAATGAGAAAGTTACGGAGCCAGTAACTATATTTTGTGACAATACTAGTGCCATTAACATTTCAAAGAATCTTTTTATGCACTCTAAGACAAAGCACATCTCTATCAAATATCATTATCTTAGAGAAGAAGCTCAAGAGAAGAAAGTGGTGTTGGAGTATGTTAGCACAAAGGAACAAATAGCAGATATCTTTACCAAGCCACTACCAAGGGACACTTTTGAATATCTCAGAAGTAAGTTAAGGGTCCTACCCCTATCTTCTACTCACTAACCGAGTTCGGTGAAAGCATCAATTCAATGAATCTATCGAATATATTTTTAGAGTTGATGCTGATTTACACACTTTAGGATGTTTTCTAAAGGTGTACAGGAAATAATATAGGAAACAATACAGGGAACAAGAATTGAAGACAAAATGCTCTGACTAAGACTTAGTTGATACACAACAGCAGGAAATCACTTCATACAAAAAGAAATTATGTTTTAGTTCTTTACTTTTTGGCATTGTTGTCAAAGGGGGAGAAGACTAATATAAGGGAGAGAAGACAGATTGAAAAGACTGGAGAAAAGAGGTGAAGTCTAATGTATGGGGGAGACAATCTGTTGATAGCAAGAGAGTATTTCAGCATTTCAGAATCACAGCAATCCGAATCTTTTTAAGGTCAAATCAATTGGTTTTGCCATCAATGCCAAAGGGGGAGATTGTTAGCATTTGGATATAAGGATATTGAGAAGGTTGTTGATGATTATGGATATAACTAATTAAGGATGTTTACTATCTTGATATTATTATTTTGTCATTTGATGTCAAGAAATTGATTTTCTAATTCAGTATGATGTTGCCATATCTTGAGAAGTATGATTTGAAGAGTATAAAGATGTCGGTAAAACACACAGAAAGAATATGATGAATAAGGGGATGAATAAGGTATTCAATTGGCAACTATTACCGAGTCAGACAATGATGAGATCATGATGTTTAGATTGTTTTGACATCATACATATGTTGTAAATTGTAAGGTTAATACTATACTATGTTATCGAGCAAAGAACCTAGTCGGTAAACCCTAAGGAACCTAGTCAGTAAACCCTAAGGTTATCACTATCGGTTAATGAAGGCAGAATATCTACCGAGTGAATTTTAGTATTTACCGAGTTGTTACCGGGTTGTAACCGAGCTATAACAAAATACATTAAATGGTTACATGCATTATTTAATGAAGGAAGCTAATGAGCTAGAACTGATTAGATGATTGGTATGTCATGCATGAAGTTTGTTAATGAATCTATGGAAAAAGAAAATCGGCATGAAGATCTATAGCTCAGATTGAACTGCAATACCCTAGCACAAGTTCCAAGAAATGTATGCAAGTTCCTAGGCAGGGTAAAATATTTTTCCGATCAAAGGATACATTGAACCTAGACAAGATTGAAGATCTGATGGCTATGATTGATCATGGGAAATGTGATCAAGGAGATTAAGCGGTTAGCTAAATGTTTATAAATAGGGAACTATTGATAAATAATGTATGTGGGCAAATGTATGCACAGGAATGCTACATAGTGATTACCAAGCACAAAAGCTTGAAGACCTATTTGAATAACAGAGTATAGAAGCCCAGTAGATGGACAAGATTAGTTATATGTCTAGATTGTATTGAACAAATAAGAATCTGCTTTAGCATTTTAGATGTGAAGTTGCAGATAGATTTTTATTACTGTTATTTTGTGAAAGTGACAGAAAATCTCTTAACCGAGTGGACTTAACAGTCTTATTTGTAAAACCCTCTAGCAAGGTGACATTCTGATTGAGTGTTTGAAATCCTTTAACAAGGTCACTTCTAACAAGGTGAAGATCCTAACAGATCTAAGGGAAATCCCTTAACTGGGTCACATCTAGAAATGTGTTTGTAATCTTTTACAGGATTTGCTTTTAACCGAGCATACTCTAGAAGAGTATATTTCTTAGTGGGTCTGAAATCCCATAGTGGTTTTTCCCTATTTGGGTTTCCATGTTAAATCCAGTGTTATGAAGTTTATGATGTTTATATGCTTTTGAGTTTGCATGTTTAGCAATTTTGGTTATATTACTAAAGTATATGTTACCGAGGTTGAATCTGATGTTTTTATGGAAGAGTAAGTTTGTATGATTCACCCCCCCCCTCCATCTCATCTTGTTGGATATTGGATCTGTACTTACATTAAGTATCAAAACTATCAGCTGTTTGTTCTTGATGTATTTATCATACCATTGGATTCTTTGTTTTGTAGTATTTCAGTCTGATGCAAGGTTGGTCTTATGATTTCATCCAAAGCATTTAATTGTAGTAGTCTTTATCTTTGTGCTACAAAAATATCTATTCCAAGCTCCAGTGATGTCCTTATTGTTTTATGTTCAAATTCAATTGGCATTATGGTTGTTTTTCCATATAACATCTCAAAAGGAGTAAATCAAGTTATTTTCTAAGAGGTTCTATATGCCCAAACTGCTTCAAGTAGTTTGGCTGCCCAATCTTTCCTATGTAGAGCTATTGTCTTAGTTAGGATAGTTTCAATTTTCCTGTTTGTTATATATGCTTGTCCATTAGCTCGAGGATGGTAAGGAGTGGATTTTCAATGTCTAATATTGTATTCATTGATTAATGTTGTGATAAGAGTAGAGGTAAATTGTGCACCTTGGTTTGTCACTATTTCTCGCAGAACTCCATAACGGGTAAAGATTTCCTCATAGAGAAATTCATTAACTTTGTTATCTTTGGCATGTTTCATGGCCTTTTCTTCAGCCCATTTTGTTACATAATCTGTACAGACCAGGATGCAAGATTTACCATTTGATGAAGGCTCAGATGGCCCTACAAAGTCAAGTCCCCATTTGTCAAATGATGTTACCACCACTTGGGGATATAATGGCATCTCATTTGATCTAGTTGGTCTGCCCACTCTTTGGCATCTATCACATTTTCTGGTATATCTGGTTACATCTTTATGGAGGGTACGCCAATAATATCATGTACTTAGAATCTTAATAGATATTCTTTTGGCCGCAAAATGCCCCCCACAAGGCTCATCATGGTATGCATGCAGGATGTCATATGTATCATCTTCCCAAACATGTCTTCTCATCACTTCATCAGGACCATTATAAAATAAGCATGTTGTTGTCCATGAGAAATTAAATCTCTTTTCAACCAACAACCTCTTTTCTTTTGGAGAGAAATGAGAAGGAATCCTGTGAGCACCTAAGTAATTAGCTATGCCAGCATACCAAGGTGTATAAAGAGCAATAGAAAATAAATGTTCATCTGGAAATGAGTCATCAATGACTATGGATCTTCAGTTGTTGTTATCCTTGACACAAAATAAGCTACCAAATTTGTTTTCCTTGGCTTACCAATGATAGTGATATCAAATTCTTACATCAATAGTATCCATCTTGCTAATCTTCATATGATTGCAGGCTTGTTCATAAGTTATTTGATGGATGCATGGTATGTATGAACAAAGATCTGATAACCATGTTACAAGTATGGTTGTTGTTACACTAAAAGTTTGACCCATCAATGCCTTATACAACCACTAGACTTATAGAATCCAAAGGAGATGGTTAAGACATGCCTCAAACCTAAGCGATGTGTTGCATAGCACAAGGAGACCAAGAGCATACACCTTACAAAAATCCCCCCCTAGCGCAAGCAAGGGGTTTTAACCTGTGACCAAGCTCTGATACCACTTTTTATAAGTGCGGTTGTCGTTGCACCAAAAGATCAACCTATCAATGCCTGATACAACCACTATACTTATAGAATCCACAGGAGGCAGTAAAGCCATATCACAAACCTTAGCGTTGTGTTGCATAACACAAGGAGACTAAGGGTGCACACCTTGCAACAAACCAGTGATATAGTGTATGTACTTATTAAGTGCATAGATTACTCCTAGCATCTCCTTTTCTGTGATAGTATAGTTAAATTCAGTGCCTTGCAATTTTTTTTGATGAAATAAATAGCAGTTTCCACATCGGCTTCTTTTTGTCCTAAAACAACACCTATAGCATAATTTGATGCATTTGTATGAATATGAAAAGGGAGTGCCTGATGTGGTCCTTTTAGAATAGGTTCTTGGGTTAATGTTATTTTTAATTCAGAGAAGGCTTTTTCACACTGTTGTGTCCATTGGAAATCAACATCCTTCATTAACAAGGCATACAATGGTCCTACCATTGTACTAAAATTATTTATAAACCTCCTATAATACCCTGCATTCCCTAAGAAACTTCTAACATCATTTTGTTTGCTTGGGGTAGAAAGTTTTAGATTTACATCTATTTTTGCAGGGTCAACCTGGATGTTGACTTGTAAGATAAAATGACCAAGTACTACTCCTTCTTGCATCATCATAAAACACTTCTCAGTCTTCAGGGATAGATTGTGGTCCTCACATCTCTACAAAATGTTTTCTAAGTGATTTAGTGCTTCTTCATATGTTCTCCCATAAGTAGTAAAGTCATCCATATAGATTTCAATGCAGTTATGTGAGATATCTGAGAATATGCTAATAACTGCTCTCTGAAAAGTGGTTGGTGCATTACACAATCCAAATGGAAGTACAGAATAGGAATAGGTCCCCCATGGATAGGTAAAGGTTGCTTTCTCTTGGTCCTCTGGCACAATTCTTATCTAGTTGTATCCACTGAAACCATCTATGAATGAAAAGTATTGTTTGCCTACCAGAGAATCTAGCACTTGATCAATAAAAGGGAGTGGGAAATGATCATTCTTAGTGGCTAAATTAAGCTCCCTATATCTACACAAACCCTCCATTTCGCATTCTTTTTAGGTACTATCACCAGAGTGGATACCCATTGACTGTCAAATATTGGGTATATAAATCCCGTTGTAGACGTATAAAAATGACCATATTCCTAAATGAATATTTTATGTTCATTTCTCTATTTGATTAAATCCAATTTAATTAAATTACCCGCATTCCTCTATTTAATTAAGTAAATTACTCAATTTATTTAAATTAAATTCACTATACCCATTTAATGAATAAATCATTTTATTCAATTAAATCCCCCCTATCCACTTTTAATTAAATTCAAATTTAATTAAATAGTTATCCTAAATTAAATAAATCTAATTTATTTAATTTCTCCAAATTACAACCAAATTGAATAAATCATTTAATTCAATTAAATCCTATTATCCATCCATCCACTTGCAAAATCCTACATCTCCCACTTGCCTTCCTAAACCCCTTTCTAATCCCTTCTAGAATCTTTTAATCGCTTCTAATTAACCTAACCCCTCCTCTAAAATATGTCACATCCCTAAGCAAAGGGAAGTCACTTCTCAAAACCTCAAAGTCTTTGATAACCATTAAAAGCTTCAAGTCTTCAACCACTAAATTCCTCAAAGTCTTTGATAACCATTGAAGGCTTTCAACCTTCAACCACTAAATCCCCAAAGTCTCCAATAACCATTAATGGTTAACTCAAACCCTCCTACATGGTTAAAACATTTGTTTTGACTCAACCTTCATCCAACCCAAGGGTCTCATCGGGCCTTTAATGCTTTGACCATGATTATCTCTTAAACATTTGCACAAAGGTTTATCCTTGGATTAACTCTTAATCCAGTGGGTAATCTTAATTTAGACTTGACCCTTAGCCTCTAGATAACCAAGAGGTCTTCTCAGGAATTCAATGTCTCCAACCCCTTGTCTCAACCCAACCCTATGTTGACACTTGTCACCATTTCATTGGTGTCAATTGCAAACATGGATCCCCAACTTTCAAACTCAACCCTTGATTAAACCATTCAATCCTGACCATCCATTGCCCTGTTTTTGCTATAAATAGAGCTCTCATTCCTCCATAACAATCATCCTTCAAATTTGTAGCATCACACTTATGCTCAAATACATTCAAGCTTTCTTATATCATTTTATGCTTATCATTTAGCCTCACTTTAAATCAGGAATTAGACTAAATATGCATGTTTAGAATAATTTCTTTATCATTTTAGCTCAATCATAGACTAAATATAGTATGCTAGGATAGTATTCATACTAATCTTGTCATCTTATAGCTAGTTTATTTCATTTCTAGAATCATACATAGCTTATAACATATTTCATTCTAAAATCTATCAAAAGCATCCCTCGTTCTTGCATTTGCCATCCCTAAACCATTTTGCTCAGTGATCTAAGAGCAAAAACATTGGTTTGAGGGACATTGTGAGATAGAGAACCATGGGACCCACCTTGGGAAGCTGAGTAATACTATGTTACTCAATAGCTTGCACCAAGAAGTCCTGTGTGTGTGTGTGGACTAGTATTTAGAAATATTTTCATATATTAAATTCTACCAGCCCACTTTTCCCGCATAAATTTCTGGCGCCCACCGTGGGGCTTGACCCCAAATAACAAATCGGTTTTTGAAACTAACCACTTTTGCAGGCACACGGGAAAAATGAAGTAGCGCTCTCAGTTCATTGTTTAGTGCATCCAGTAAATAGAGAAGCGCATCCAATCCATTGTTCAGCGCGTGGAGACCATCATCTAGCGCATGCAGTTCCAACACCATTACGTTTTTCCTGTAGGCTTCAGCGCGGAAACAAACCAGAGTAGTGCATCAAGCTAACAAATTAGCGCATCCAATCCATATTTCAGTGCTTGTAGACTATCATCCAGCGAGTGAAGTTAAAAAGTTAGCGCATCAAATTACTCATTTTCCTGCAGGTCTCAACGCGGGAGAGAAAAAAAAAATAGAACAGCATTTCAAACACATAGAATGGCGCATCCGGAACGCAGTACAGCGCATTAAGCTGTTGTTTTAGCGCATAACGGTTTTATTTTAGCGCGTACAGTCTTTTCTGTAGCGCATCACATACAGCGAATAAGAAAATTACAATTGTAACCAAAATAAAATCTAGACTTGTAGAAGTGCACCAAAATCTCAATTTTCTAACTAGTGGAGTGACAATTTTGCAAGATTCTAACAGTTTCTTGCAGGAGCAGGAAATTTTATTTTAAAACGATTTCTTTTGTTGACCGCAAAATCAAAAATTTTGCTTTGTTGACCAAAATTTCTTTTCATAGATCAGAAAATCACTGCTTTAAAAAGGTAAAATAAACACCATGTTTTTGTGGAGCAACATCTCCACATAGATTTTAGTACATCACTGAATTGAAAGACTAAAAATAAACAATTTGATTGCTTTGTCTCGAAAGTGGAAGGAATATGCTCTCCCCTTAACTGGGTGATCAAAAATTCAGACCGCTCTTACAGCTTTCATTATTTCAAGCATTTACATCCTTTAGCAGGTCTACCTTCCCGAGGAGTTGGAATCAACTCTTAAAGCCATTTATGGCCGGTGTGAAAGGAATGACCTAAGTGGGGAACGGCTTTGACGCCAAGAATTCTAACCCACTATAATCAAATGTGGAAAGTGACGAAAGTCCTTTTCAACGGTCACGCGCATTGATTAGCCTTCCCCCAGTATCCTTGAGATACGTAAAGCCTTTGTTCTAAAGGTTGGGAAGCCTCCTGAGGGAGTTTATCACTGACGGCCGAATGAGAAGCCTGATTATGAACCATAGAAATATAAGCTTTGAACCGAGTCAGTAACCAGACATTTATAACATCATAGTGCAAGGGTGGGGAAGAATCCGCCCCCAAGATTACTCACCATATATCTCCCAAGATAACTACTCAACTATGAAGCGATTCACTTTGAGTTAATTTATGGCAAAAGGCAAAAAAAGGGGCACCCTCTAGGGGGTGACATAGCTGTTTGAGCTGACGGAGTATCAAGACTAGTGAGCTATGATGTTATTTATGACCCTTGATTAAAGAGTCTTTCTGAAGTGTGTTATTTGTATCCAAACCTGTTAAAACATTAGGGATTTGAACACATCCTTGCAGAACATACACTTTTTGTTAGATTAGGCAAAATGGTGGTACTTTTCATGCTATGTTTGCATTTATTACCTCAAAAAATCATCCATCACACTTGAAAATTTCACAGCAAAATTTTAAAATTCACAAAAACCAGATCAAAGGAAAAATTAGGGCGGTTTAGCGCATAAGAACAACATCTTAGCGCGTAGAGTACTTTTGTTAGCGCATCCAAACCTCAAATTAGCGCGTTGGGTTAAAACAGTAGCATTTTCATCTTACGAGAAAAACAGTGTAACATCCTTTAGCACATCCGAAAAATAGTCTAGCGTGTGGAAACAACAGCTTAGCACATGGAAACCAAACATTAGCGCATAAAGTCAAACAGTTAGCGCGTGACAGGCCCAGAATAGCGCATAGGTTTTCAACAGTTAGACAACAATTTTTAAAAATAGTCCGAACTTTAGCGCATGTCCGGGGGCAGCCTAGCGCGTGTGGTTATTCTTTTAGCGCATTAGGTAATTTCAGTAGCGCATATAGACTCTGTTCTAGCACGTAATCCAAAACAAAAAAACAAAGAGCAAAACTGAGAAATTTTTTGAAATTTCAAAAATATTTTTAGAAGCCTTTTTCATCAAAAATCATTTTTCATCACAACAGAGTGACAAACAAACCACTAAAAACTATTTTTTGAGTTAAATTTGTGTCAAAACGAACGTTGTCAGAATCCTAAACAAATCGAGCAATAGAGGATGTCTCTCCTATCATAATCCGGAAATCTCATCATCAGTATCAACAAAATCCTTTACCATCCTACGGATTTTTATCTCACAACACTTGTTTAGAATTTTCCAATTGTCAAATCAAGTTTCCAGATCGGGAAGCTTTTATCCATACCATTTGACACGCTTTGTCGTGAAGGGGCATCTAAAAGCCTTCACTTTGATAGAGTAAAATTTGAAATTTTTAAAAACAAGAATCAACTGAATCCAAACAAATCAAAGGAAACCATTGATCACTCATGCATGACTAATCCCCTTATTCTGAGAAGAAAGAACCTCTATCGTAACA
This sequence comes from Cryptomeria japonica, assembly GCF_030272615.1. Classification (NCBI taxonomy): domain Eukaryota; kingdom Viridiplantae; phylum Streptophyta; class Pinopsida; order Cupressales; family Cupressaceae; genus Cryptomeria; species Cryptomeria japonica. The sequence continues at coordinate 291,662,495 of NC_081409.1, read as the reverse complement.
TCACGTTGAAGAAACAACAACCTAGTTTTTCCAAATTCATCAAGAGAAATAAGTTTTTATACATCAATCGTCAACTCTTCAAATCTCATCGGGTATTCCTTCATCACGTCAAACAGTATATCCAAAACAAATCTAGCGAATTTGATAAAGAACCTTTGAAAACAAGAGCATACTATCAAAAGTCCGCTTTTAATCAAACAATAAACCATGGTGGAAAGATCAATCCAGCATTCTTGCCCGACGAGTGCATCACATATAACACGTCTCGACCAGAACCACCAACCCCCAAGCAACACATCAACGAGGCTTTTGTCCCTTTCATCACTGAAAGTTTCTACTAAAATGCCTGTTACTCACTCTCAACGAGACAAACAAAGCGAGACACACGCAGAATCAAGTATGAATCAAAGATTATCAAATCCTTTTGAAGTTCCACCCTTAGAAGAACCTGAAATTACTGAAGCACTTCTTCGGGAATGTCAGGAAAACCCTTCATTCCAAAAACTTGTAAAAAAGCTCATGGAAAATGATAAAGAAAAGTATCTTCTCATGCTCACAAGTAAAGGCATTAAACTTCCTGAAGATTTCGACGCAAACATTTTTCAAACCGGATCTCGACAATATACATATCAAGAACAACAAAGAGAAGAAGAAACTCATATACCTGAGCAACATATTCCAGAGCAGCACATTCCAGAACAATGCATACCGGAAATGCATATACCTGAGCTAGAAACACCAGAGCAAAATATACCATTTACTACACCTTTTCAGCTGAGAACCAATACAAGGCAAGAACTTTTCCCTCGACAAGACAATATACCTTTGGCAGCCCTTACTTAACAAATGCAAATGTTGCAAAGGCAAATACAGGATATGCAACAAGGGACAATAGTGCGGTACTCTTTAAACGAAATATGTCCTTACCCATTTGACAGAAGATTGAACATGGTGCCTTTTCCTCCAAGCTCAGACGTTCCCAAATTTGATAAATATGATGGAAAAAGTGATCCCCGAGATCATATTCGAGAATTTTGTAAACTAAGCCTTGAATTTACTCATGATGACACCTATTTAATGAGGTTATTCCCCAGAAGTTTGGGAGGGCAAACTATGGAATGGTTATCCAAAATTTCACCACCTGTCAGATCATTTGATGAATTGGTTAACAAATTCATAACCCACTATTCCTACAACATCCAACATGCCATAACCATGCTAGATGTTTGCAACACCAAACAAAAGAACAACGAAACATTCATGGTGTTCCTTCAATGCTGGCGACGCATGGTCTCCAGATATCCTCGAGATATTCTCGAAAAGGAGAAAATGGAAATCTTCATCGATAACTTAAATGGCGAAATGAGTTACAAACTAAAACTTCAATGCATACCATCTTTCGCTAAATTGATTGAAAATGGCATTCAAGTAGAGGAAGCCTGTGTCAAAAAGGGAACACTCAAATTCTACAAGGAAGGAACAAACTCATCAAACTACAATAACCAGAACAACACCAATCTTGACAAATCTTGATTTTGGACTTGAAACAAAAATGAAGGCAACAATGAATCATATGATCTCAAATCTAAGCAACCAGTGCTTGCATTATCAGGAAATCCTCAAAATACGAAAAATCCTAAAAATGCTACTCCCAGTGCTAACACATATGCACCAAACACTGATCAAGGACAACTCAACACAAACAACACCAACGATACTCAAAACAAAAACATGAATCCAGGACCTAACAACAATTCACGCAACAACACGAACAATTTCCAAAAGCGTATCTTCACACCACTGGGACAATCATTAGAATCCGCATTCAGAGAACTTTTGGCAAACAAGATTCTTTCTTTGCCTCCAATCAGCAACTATGAACCCCCAATCAAACCACCTTGGCGGAATGATTCACACTATTGTGATTTCCATCGCAATAAGGGTCGTAGAACAAACGAGTGCATGAGATTGAAACACATAGTACAAGACATGATTGATCGAGGTGACTTAACGGTGGATGGTCTCAAGACAAATGGTGATCACGGAGCCTTCAAAAATCCTCTCCCAAATTACAACAAAGATGGAGCATCAACTTCAGATGATACACGTGGAGCTCGTATCAACCATATCTACAACAACACCATAAATCACATATCAGCTGAAGATCATCAAGTCAATGTCATCACCATTCGAGATCGGCATGATCATGAATCTGTCAATGTAACAACCTGCACTCAGAAATATGTCTTGAAGGGACATACTACACCCACAACTACCACACCAAAAATCCAATATGACTTGGTTAGCCAACTACGCAAGACTCCAGCTTAGATATCTATCCTGGAATTATTGAAACTATCACCAAAGCACAAAGACATATTGGAGCAAGCGCTATTGGAAACAAATGTACCTCAAAATCTGCATACCGATAGATTTCAAGCCATGGTCGCCCATATGATAGGACCTCATAACCTCACCTTCTCCGAGCATGACAATACTTCCTTGAGTCATCCGCATAATACTCCTCTCCATATTGAAATCATTGTTTGCAAACACCAAATAAAAAGAGTTTTAATAGATGGAGGCATCGGACTTAATATATGTACTTTAAAGCTTATCCGTGCATTAGGCTTCTCAGAAGAATCTATTGATCCCTGCAAAAAGATCACCATCAAGGCATATGATGATGAGGAAAGGTCCTCTAAAGGCACAGTGATATTACCTATTCAAGTAGGACCAGTACAAAAGGATACTATATGTCAGGTCTTAGATATTGATCTCACCTACAATATCTTGTTAGGATGACCCTGGATACATGAAATGCAAGAAGTACCTTCTACGTATCACCAGTGTGTCAAGTTTCCTTATGACGGACAAGAAATCTCCATATCAGCTGATCATAATCCATTTCAACATTGCAACGCAATGGGGGCATCCCAAGACAATTTGGTTCCTCATAATAGAGAAAAGCAATGATCTTCAACATCAGATCCACCAACAGCAAAATCAAACTCCTTATGGGGAGACTTCAAATAGAAAATGCAAATCAAAGACCAAGGCATGGGAGAATACTCTTTGGAGCCATTATGTTTGGCCAAATTGCCAACATCACCTAGATCGCATGGTTTGCCTACTACATCAACACATCTTGCTACTCAGCCCATCACTAAATTTGATGGTACCTTCATCCAATTGGGTACTCGAGCACATGAATCAGAAGACAAAGATGTTCTTAGCTGGTTATATAAAGATGAAGAAGAAAATCATAGAGCAGCCACTCTAGACATTGATCTACCAACACACCTATATGGAAAAGGCTACTTAATCATGAAGCAAACGGGATATGGTGGTAAAGGACCTATTGGGAAACGCAAAGAAGGAGTCACTAAACCTATAGATCTTCCTTCACAACCTAATAGAAACAAAGTGAGATTGGGTTCTAAACTCACGTTCCTATTGAAAAGGCCGCCACACACAACTACAAAACCTCAATGGAAGGTGAAGAAGAAGTACAAAGAAGAATCCTAGCAGGAAGCACTCTTTGAATCAGCAGAAATAATCCGCAAGGCACGCGAACGTCAAGATCAGAAGTTATATCAGGGAAAGCTTCTAAGTCATAAGAAAGCCCTATCTGCAGCAGTAACTCATATCCAAACACCAATGTCTCAAGAACAAATTCTGTCATCCCCAGATACCGTTATTCCTCCTCGAGGAAGTACAGTCTATGAACAAATCCAGCAAGTAGAAGATGGATCTGATACAGAATCAACAAAAACCATCAAAATGGTATCCATCATCAAAGATTTGTTTTCACCATACAACATACCTATTTACAGCACAGATAGAATCTGGGATGATGCCTATGAGATAGATTCCAATGAATATGAATGAGGTACCTGCTCCAATGCTACTACAGATATCCCTGATGATACTGATTCTATATCCCTTTCTCAAGAAGAACATAACGCAGAAGATAAACCTCTTGAATTTGGACCACAAAATATCTATGACGCCAAGGAAAGCGAACAGAAACATTATGAACAAGTCTATGTGGAAGATAATACCATCGAGGACCTCAACGAAATCCTAGACTTCTTTAAAACCAAGGCCAATCACGATACAAACTCTATCCTAACACTCACAGTAGCCGAACTTGATCCACCCAACGATTCCTTACCACTTGTCTTTCCTAACCTCATCGACTGGGATGAATACTGAAATCCATGATATACCAATTTTTCCAGATGATGACTCCATTATCCATTACCTATGTACCATAAATTCGGAAACAGGCTCTACCAGTGAACAAAGTAACGATGTCTACAAACCAGGGAGTGCCAAGTCTCTCAGTTGCAAAAATGAACTAAATCATGGATCTGATGCTAAAAACCAGTCAATGGCAGCTCTAGATCACAAAAAAGTAAAAATAAAGGATGCATCTGAGGGTGAAAACATTTCTAAGGCACCTAACGATGGGAGACTTGACACTCTTCCTGAACACTTTCATGAGTGATCACCCATATTGATTGAACCCACTCAATCAATCAACATTGGTACCACAGAAGCAGCCAGAAACATACACCTTGTAGAATCTCTGACAGAGGAAGAAAGGTCGGCATTCATCATCTTCTTTAAAGGACAACAAATCAACTTTGCTTGGTCATATGCTGATATGCCTAGAGTAGATCCACACTTAATCATACATCACTTGTCCATTTCTATAGGAGTTAAGCTAGTTAAGCAAAAGCTACGCAAGATGAATCCACAAGTGGCACTCATGGTCAAAACTGAACTAAAGAAATTATTAGACGTCGGATTCATCTGACCCATTGACTATGCGGAATGGATTTCCAACATCGTTCCAGTATCAAAACTAGATGGTAGTATCAAAATCTGCACTGACTTTAGAGACGTCAACAAAGCTTGTCCAAAGGATGACTTTCCTCTGCCAAGTATCGACATAATTGTAGATCTTACAGTAGGCCACGCAATGCTCTCACTAATGGATGGTTTCTCAAGCTATAATCAAATCAAAATAGCTCCTGAAGATCAAGATAAAACCGCGTTCACCTGTCCTTGGGGAACGTACTGTTGGAATGTTATGCCTTTTGGCTTAAAGAATGCAGGGGCCACTTATCAAAGAGCAATGACCACAATATTCCATGACATGATGCACACATTTATGGAAGACTATGTGGATGATTTACTAGCTAAATCCTTCACCAGAGCCGAACATCTCGGCATCCTAACAAAGATATTTGATCGATTGGATAAATTCCAGGTCAGGCTCAACCCTAAGAAGTGTGTCTTCGGGGTAACATCAGGGAAGTTACTAGGCTACATTGTCTTAGCAAAAGGTATTGAAGTAGATCCAGCAAAGGTACAAGCCATTATGGACATGCCACCACCAAAGAATATCAGTCAACTCAGATCTCTACAAGGATGACTTCAATCAATCAGGTGATTCATCACTCAGCTAGCAGATAAAAGTCTCCCATTCAACCATTTACTACACAAAAATGTACCATTCAAATGGGAGGCCAAGTGTGCAGAATCTTTTTACCAAATCAAACAGTACCTGATGAATCCACCAGTTCTAGTACCACCAGTCGTAGGAAAGCCTCTTATCTTATATATCTCAACAACAGATATATCACTGGGGGTACTATTGGCACAAGAAGATCAACAAGGAAAGGAACACGCCATATATTATATCAGTAGGACATTGAATGGCTATGAACTCAACTATACATTCATTGAAAAGGCTTGCCTAACAGTGGTCTTTGCATCTCAGAAGTTCTGACATTATATGCTAGCACACACCATTAAGCTAGTCACAAAAATTGATCCTCTCAAATATCTACTCAGCAAGGCCACTCTTACAGGCTGATTGGCTAAATGGGTCATGATTCTCAGTGAATTTGACATCCAATACATAGAAAGACGAGTCATCAAGGGACAAGCAATTGCAGATCAGTTGGCTGAAGCACCACTCCCCGGCAAACACACCATGGAGATCAAATTTCTAGACAGTGATGTTCTTGCTCTTTCTACTAAACAATGGACCCTATACTTTGACGGATCCTATACACAACACGGTTCAGGAGCTAGCATTTTGTTCATCACTCCTGAAGGACACACTATACCAAGATCATATAGGCTTATGTTTCCATGCATAAATAATGTGGCTGAATATGAGGCACTGGTCATAGGCATCAAAATGGCCGTAGAATGGAAAATCATAGAGTTAAAAGTCTATGGAGACTCACAATTGGTTGTCCATCAAATCAACAACGACTATCAAACAAAGGATGACAAGTTACTACCCTACAAACGAATGGTGGATGACTTCAAATAGTATTTTGTGCACATCACCTTCGAGCAAATACCAAGGTTGAACAACAAAGCAACCGATGCAATGGCTACAATCGCTTCACTACTACAAATTCCAGAGCAACAAAGTCATTATGAGTTCCTGGTAGAGCAACTGTTCTCCCCCGCCTATGACCACTCTGATTCCCAGGTTATTTATACCTTAACTGGTTCAGATTCTCCATTATATGGACCAATATACGACTACCTCAGCACAATATCTTACCCATTGACCAATCCCGTAACCAAAAATGTAACTTTATCCGACAAGCTATCCGTTACACCCTTACTGCCGATACTTTGTATCGTCGAGGTCTCGATGGTACTCTTCTTCATTACCTTGATTGTAATGATTCTGATTCTACTTTACATGAGCTTCATGAAGGTATTTGTGGCACACATTCAAGTGGCACTTCTCTTGCTAAAAAGCTTCTACGGATGGAATACTACTGGCCTACAATGGAAAAAGACTCATATCATTTCGCCAAGAAATGTCCTAAATGCTAGATCCATGGCAATCTGATACATGCACCAGCATAGGAACTACAGCCCTTTACAACATCATGGCCCTTTTGTCAGTGGGGACTGGACTTAGTAGACAAAATTCATCCTTCATCTTCAAATGGACACAAGTTCATTATAACAGCAACAAAGTACTTTACCAAATGGATAGAAGCAGTTCCCATGACTAGAGTAACCGGGAAACAAATTGCCTCTTTTATCCTCAATTATCTGATCTGCAGATATGGTATTCCAAGTTCAATCATCACAGATAATGGATGACCTTTTAAGAATCAAGATGTCCAAGAACTATGTGAAAAATTCAAAATCCAACATAGGTTCTCTACACCATACTACCCGTAGGGAAATGGTCAAGCAGAAGCATCTAACAAAATAATACTGAAAATCCTCAAGAAAACAGTGAATGATGCAGGCAAAGATTGGCATGTACAACTCAATCCAGCACTTTGGGCATACAGAACCAGCATCTGCACACCTACAAGAGCAACACCATACTCATTGGTCTATGGATCAGAAGCTATTTTACCCCTGGAGGTAGAAATTCCATCTCTTAGAGTCTCTTTGAAAGGTTTAATCCCAGATCAAGAGTATCGAGTTAACCGACTGCAAGAACTTGAACTATTAGATGAAAGATGTCAACATGCTTATACTCATCTCAAAGCATATCAACAATGCATGTGCAGGAGCTACAATCATAAAGTCATTCCCAGAAACTTCAAAGTTGGTGACCTAGTCCTCAAAGAAAATCCAAGAAATCAGCAAGATCGAGAAAAGAAAGGGAAATTTGAACCTAACTGGTTGGGTCCCTATGTTATCATATCAGTTTATGGATCAAGTGCCTATCAACTAACAAATTTTGAAGGAGATGTGCTCGACAAACCAACTAATAGCATCCATCTAAAGAGGTACTACACTTAAGTGGCCTAGTGCACGGAACAAGCCAAAATAAGAAAAAAAATCCAAAAATCCAAAAAAAAAAGCAAAAACATAAAGTACAATAAAAACAAATGGTGAAAACCTGGTAAACAGGCGCTCTTGTGAAAAGAACGGCTCCTCCATCTATATCAATACCATTTTATCCATCAAAACAACATCGACCATCGCCCGACACTTAGCAAAAAAAATCCATTCAGAACATACTTAGCGTAGTCACTATCTTGATTTGTCTATATATATCCTCTTACCACATCCCACCATGGCTTGGAAATCACTGTACATGATCATATCAAGAGGCACACTTAGCTAGGGGCATTAACTTGTTCACAAACTTGCAAACATTCAAGACATCACAACTATTGCAAAAACTCAGAAGCATGACATCCAACAAACCAAAACTACGCTTCATCACAAAAACCAAAACAAAACAATTCACAAAAATACCAAGGATGGATGATTTTCTGAAGTGCTAAATGTTGCATTCTTGCATAAAGTCTTGACTAGTTTTGCATTTTTGAACTTTTTGAATTTTTGGATTCTCTTCCTTGTCTCACTAAATGCTTCACAGCTAGAGGTCAAGGGGAACTTCCAATATTTTCTTAGTCTTCTATCTGGGAGGTGATCACTTGTACTATGTGAATACATGTCTCGAGACGTGATACATCGAATATCACTGAAGGCCTGATTCCACTTCACGCATACAAATGATCAAATCTTGTCTGTTTACGCAATACGCACTCAGGTCGTCCTGGTTCAATTATACCTTGACGCTTGTGCTATATTGCAAAATCAAAAATCATGTAAATTTTTCTCAGGTCATCATGGTTCAATCATACCATTATGCTTGTATAAATTTTCAACATATCCTAAACAAATCAATGCTCAATGATGATATCTACAAAGAAAGCAAATAACATATGGTTATATCGGATGACAAATACAGAATGAGGGATGCTCCAAAAACATTAGTTGCATATCATTTTACAATTAGTTGCATATCATTTTGCATGTTTTCATATCATTTTAACATCATTACATATCATTTTACATTTAGTAGCATATCAAAACATACATCTCATTTTCAAGATACATCTCACAGCATATAAAAACATACATCCTGCATCATACATTATACATTTAAACATTACATCATCATAAAGAAATGAAAAAACCCAAATAATGCATCCATATAAACACATCCCATGATAAAAAATGGAGCTATATATATATATATATATATCTCAAAAATGATCCAAATGTACAAAATGTGTCAAAACTGTGTCCAGCACAAAGAATACAATGCTCAAAAAATACAACAGAGACCATGTCTCTCAAGTATGACTATCCCCTGACGGAGATGGCCTTGCTCCAGATGCACCCACCCCTGGATCTCCAGGAGGGTCCTGTCTCGATGGCCCTGTAACACCTCAGCTCTCAGACCGTGACCCAGTAGCTCAAGATCGGCTGGATCTCGACTGCATAAAGATCTGTACTCGTCGGTCCCTGGGTACCGCAGCCTCATAGTGCTGCTTGTAATACTCTGCCTCCTAGGCTCTCAACGCCAGCTCTCTCAGGGTGTCTCTCATCAGACCACCCGCCGCTGCTCTCTGCATGTTGGCCACCACCTCCTCCGCTCGTCCCCGCCGCTCTATCTCAGTATCTCGCTCAGTGGACAACTAAGAAATCTGCCGCTGATAGGTCAAAATCTGTGCCTGCAGCTACTGGACAGTAATCTATAAAGCCCGTATCTGGGCATCCTCTATATGACCTGGGACCCAAACCCGTAGCAGTACCTGTGCTGGAGGAACCCCTCCTACTTGGCCTATCCTCGGTGTTGGAGGTGGGAGTACATCTGTCCTCCTCCTTTAAGCTGGTCGCATAACCTCCTCTGTACCACCCACTGCAGCTAGCACCTCCCCCACTCTCCCCTCTCCACCAGCTCCGATCGCCAATCCCCCTCTCCCTCTATCTATCCTCCCTTGCCTCACTACTCTCTCCACACCTCTATCCCCTCTCCTCGTTCTACCTCCCCGCCTCCCTCTAGCTCCTCTCCCTCCTCCATCCTATCCATCATCTCCGTCGTCTCCCCCATCTCCCTCCTCCTCATCTGAATCAAAGGATGGCCTCATCTCCTCGGGATCAGAAATCCTAGCCACTGCCCGCACAGCAAACAATTGGGCGAACTCATCTGTCATACCCGCATCCTGAATCTCCGGGGCATAGTCCCATATCTACCCGGCCAACCCCACAAACTCCTCCACTGCCATGACACTATCAATAGTCGGCCCCCAATCAGCCACATCCTGCTATCGTCGTGCATATAAGCACGCTCCCTGAGGAATACCCTGCTAGCGCCCAAACTGTCTCAAAACTCGGGTCACCACAAACCGCTCAATCACGAATGGGGTCCTCCCAATCAGGTACCTGGTCATAAACACAAAGGGCATCTCCAGCCCATCCTCCGCCCACACCTCACATCCTGTATACGGTCGCAAGTGACCGTATCTATGTCATCCAATACCCTCCTCCAGTGCTCTAGTTTGCCTAGCTTATGCTGGACAACTAGACCCCTGTATCCGTAAGCATATGCACATCCTACAGGCCTATCCCTGTCTGCTAGTGGCCTTGCTGCTGGAATGTGCTCCCAGCACCATACCTGTAATAAGGTCATGCCAGCTGACAAACTATCGTAACCGAGGTATACTACCTCATGCAGACCCCTGTATAAATGAGCCAACATCATTGACCCCCATGCAAACCTCCGACCCTGAGTAACCATCTCCTCCAGAACCAGCCCCCATCCCACCAAGAATCCCTTTGACCTGCGATCAGGACAAAGGAATCCACCAATGAACCCTGCTAGTACGGATGGTAGTGGTGAGTAGTCCAAGTCCAAAAACTCCTGCCAAGGGATCTCATAGCCGCAGACGGTATCATCATGAAAAATACGGCGCAGTGCCTCTGTGCCACCCTCTAACTGCTCGTATGGTAGTAGTGCCCCTACTATTGGGATGCGCAGGATCCTGTAACAGTCCTCAGGTGTGACTGTCATCTCTCCCGTAGAAAAATGGAAGGTCTTCGTATCACTATGCCACCTCTCTGCCAAAGCTATCAATAACCCCTGGTTCACAGTGAACCGACGCATATCCAAGAGAGAAGTCAATCCACATCTCTCAATAATGTCCAAGTTGGCCTGCGACAACCGTGGTATCAATGTCCACGGTCTGGGAAATCTCTCCCGCGACTGAACCACGCCCAATCGCTCCTGTCAACAAGCAAACCAAATCCAATATCAGTTTCCACATCAAAACAAAGATATCAAAATCAAACTTACATCAACAAAATGAAACAATTTGCTCATCTATATCAAAGTTCAAAATCCTATCATTTCATATCAACGCGCTACAGGTCTCTGGTACCTCCGAACTCGCTCGAAACGGTGTCTATGATAAGGAATAGGCATTTTCTCTGCAGACCAAATTCTCTTTCTTCAAAGTCAACAAAGCACAAATGAATCTAATTCAACCCCTTTTCCCCTTTTATAGGAGGAAAATGAAATTAGGGTTAGCCAAATGGACCTGTAATATGGTCACGATCTCCCCTATACCATAACATTCATAACTTATCGAGAGATGAATCAATTTGCACATATTTCATATGCACGAAATCATACACATCATACGCAACTCATCAAATTCAATCAAAAATTTTCAAAATATTGATTCATCTCCCGAGGGGGCATCACACATCAAATCAAATCTGGGGCACGACTGGCAAATCATAAGAACGACACAAAAATTGCATTTGATCATAAATCACAAAAACACATCATTTTCTTTGAAATAACATGTGCACACTCGTCACTTCAAAGAGGGGCAAAATGTAGACGTATAAAAATGACCATATTCCTAAATGAATATTTTATGTTCATTTCTCTATTTGATTAAATCCAATTTAATTAAATTACCCGCATTCCTCTATTTAATTAAGTAAATTACTCAATTTATTTAAATTAAATTCACTATACCCATTTAATGAATAAATCATTTTATTCAATTAAATCCCCCTTATCCACTTTTAATTAAATTCAAATTTAATTAAATAGTTATCCTAAATTAAATAAATCTAATTTATTTAATTTCTCCAAATTACAACCAAATTGAATAAATCATTTAATTCAATAAAATCCTATTATCCCTCCATCCACTTGCAAAATCCTACATCTCCCACTTGCCTTCCTAAACCCCTTTCTAATCCCTTCTAGGATCTTCTAATCGCTTCTAATTAACCTAACCCCTCCTCTAAACTTTGTCACATCCCTAAGAAAAGGGAAGTCACTTCTCAAAACCTCAGTGTCTTTGATAACCATTAAAGGCTTCAAGTCTTCAACCACTAAATTCCTCAAAGTCTTTGATAACCATTGAAGGCTTTCAACCTTTAACCACTAAATCCCCAAAGTCTCCAATAACCATTAATGGTCAACTCAAACCCTCCTACATGGTTAAAACATTTGTTTTGACTCAACCTTCATCCAACCCAAAGGTCTCATCAAGCCTTTAATGCTTTAACCATGATTATCTCTTAAACATTTGCACAAAGGTTTATCCTTGGATTAACTCTTAATCCAATGGGTAATCTTAATTTAGACTTGACCCTTAGCCTCTAGATAACCATGAGGTCTTCTCAGGAATTCAATGTCTCCAACCCCTTGTCTCAACCCAACCCTATGTTGACACTTGTCACCATTTCATTGGTGCCAATTGCAAACATGGATCCCCAACTTTCAAACTCAACCCTTGATTAAACCATTCAATCCTGACCATCCATTGCCCTGTTTTTGCTATAAATAGAGCTCTCATTCCTCCATAACAATCATCCTTCAAATTTGTAGCATCACACTTATGCTCAAATACATTCAAGCTTTCTTATATCATTTTATGCTTATCATTTAGCCTCTCTTTAAATCAGGAATTAGACTAAATATGCATGTTTAGAATAATTTCTTTATCATTTTAGCTCAATCATAGACTAAATATAGTATGCTAGGATAGTATTCATACTAATCTTGTCATCTTATAGCTAGTTTATTGCATTTCTAGAATCATACATAGCTTATAACACATTTCATTCTAAAATCTATCAAAAGCATCCCTCGTTCTTGCATTTGCCATCCCTAAACCATTTTGCTCAGTGATCTGAGAGCAAAAACATTGGTTTGAGGGACATTGTGAGATAGAGAACCATGGGACCCACCTTGGGAAGCTGAGTAATACTGCGTTACTCCATAGCTTGCACCAAGAAGTCCTGTGTGTGTGTGTGTGGACTAGTATTTAGAAATATTTTCACATATTAATTTCTACCAGCCCACTTTTCCCGCATACACCCACATCTAGTAATTTTTTAAGTTCTTCTTTTACTATTTCTCTTAGTTCAGGGTCAATAATCCTCTATGGTTGTCTCACTAGTCTACAATCCTCGCTAATATAAATTCTATGTGTACACAAATTAGGATCTAAACCCTTCATGTCATGGTAATCCCAAGAAAATGCTTGTTTATGAGACTTAAGAAGTCTTATCAAGGACACAGTTTGATCTTGAAAGAGTTTATTATTAATATTCAAACACTTGTTTGGTGAGACTTCTACTTGCTTCATCAATTCAATCATAGATGATTTAGTAAGATATGGTACTTGTACCTCATGCGACAGTAGTGTATGAAGTAGATCCGTGACTACAAGAAATTTGCCTGAACTGGAAGCAGGAAGGGTTGACTGCAATGAACATGCAGAACTTGATGAACAACCATCTAACTAATCAATTTCTCCATAATGATTCTGAAGGATGTTAGAGATTATTTCATCTTCCTCTTGAAGTTGCAAGAAGGGATCCTTATCTATCACCATAAGTTGTGCAACTGAATTGTCTTCATCTATTTCTTCCCCTATGTTTGGCCACACCGGTTGTGTCAAGTCAAGCTGAGGTTTCGTTGGGGGATAAAGTGCAAGCTTCTTAGTAGTCATGCCATTTGGAAATTATCATATCTCCAGACCTGCATCCTATAAAAGCATATGTTGTAGCTAACCAAGGTCTACCCAAAATAATGGGATATCCTCCCAGAGTTACCTTTGAAAAAAGACTCATAAAGTTGGTTGGATATTCCCAAGATTCTAGAGTAACTACAATATCTTCCACCATACCATCAAGTCTAATAGTAGAGCTATCTACCAGCTACAGGACTGTAGGGGTAGGTCTTAAAGTAGTAATATTTAGATGTTGCATGTAATATTTTGTCATTACATTATTATCTACACCAAGGTCGATTAGGGAATTTTGGACTTGTATTTCGTTGATGACAATTCCAACCACCGGACTTCGAGGGTCAGAATACTTAGGAACAATGACCTTCCCAAGCATTATATCCGCTAGTTGACCTATCACACAAACTGTTTGTGGATGCTTTTTCTTTCTTCTTGGTTTCTTTAGACAAGCTTCTTTGATAGCTTTGTTATAGATGGGGACATCTTTAATAGCTTGGAATAAGGGAATTTTGACACAAACATGCTTTAGTTGATCTATAAGATCAAACATTGGTTCCTTTGTTTTATTTGTTACTTCCATCTCAAGCCTTTGAGGAAATGGAGGTGCTATATCATATTCTCATGTCTGAATGGGTGGCAATAATGTACTAGGTAAATTATCATTTTCAACTCCTTTTGTAGGTAGCTCAGTGATAACAGGGGAAGAAGGTGTTGGCAGGGTTGTCCATGATCGTAGGTGAATATCACTTATTCTTATAGCATATGCAGGATATTGATTGGGATCAATAGAATAAACATGTTGTTTTTGTGGTTTACTATTTGGATTAGGGACAGGTTGTGATAACAATTGAGTAGATCTAAGTACATTAGCATTTGGGATAGGAGGAGGCATTAGGGCTTGCTTTTGTTCAGATTATTGAGATGGTTGTGGGTAACCAGTAGACTGGTTTAGCCATTGCTATCCTCCCCTCCATTAGGATGTTTGTTGCCAATTCCCTTGAGGTGGTTACCAACCCCCTTGAGGTTGTTGCCATAGAGATGGGGAATTTTGATAATTAGGCCAGGTACTTTTATTATTCCAAGGTTGTGAAGGAAAATTCCCATATTTTTGTGGGTAATAAGGTTGCCATTGACTATTAGGATTATAACTATTTGTATAAGGAGCATTGAAAGATAATGGGTCTTGTGGCATACCTTGTCTTGGAACCCATGGCCTTCTTTGTGCAATGTAGAAAAGTTGATCTTCATCTTCTTCAATTGATTTTAACTCTAGTGGAATTGATTTGGTTTCAATATTAGCTATTGTTTTTCACCTGCAATCCTTTCTTTTTTGTCTATAGTAAGGGAAATATTCTACCAACATTGCCTTTTCTTCCTCATGCTTCTTCTTGGCTTGAAGTGTATCTAGCTGAGTAGCCATATTATCTATGATGTCTTGCTTAAAATTTGATAGCAAGTTAGTGGTCTTCATCCTTGAAACTCCATTAGTGGAGGATTTACCCATACTAGGTTGGTAACCTCTTCCTTTCTTGGCAGCTACTCTAGAATAGTTTTGGTATATATTCTTGATGTCTTCCCAAAGGACTTGAGTTATATCTCCTCCTCCCATTAGGTCCAAGGCTTTAGTACAACTCTCATTGATTCCTCTACGGAAGAGAAACTTTTGAGATTCTTGACTGAGTGCATGCTTTGAGGATTTTTGCAAATAGAATAAGAATCTTGAAATGCAATCCTCCAAACTCTCATCTTCCTTTTGCTACATCTGAAAGATGTCATTTCCCCTCATATTACAATTTCTACAATACTCTTTATATTTCTCAAGAAATTTTGTTTTTATGGCATCCCAACTGTTGACAGCATCTCTTCCTAAACTCATGAACCATCTTAATGTCGCTTCTTTCAAAGTAGTAGGAAATATTTTAAACCTATGAGCATATGTGGTGTAGTCATAGATCCTATGGAGGATATCAAATTCAAATAGGAAAGTATTTGGGTCCTCTGTTAGTATACAATGTTGGTATTTTGGTATGGTTTTGTCATTGATGTCAACACCTACTAAACCTTATCAACTCTGGCACTTTAGAGAATCAGCAACATTCACCAGCAAGCAAGTGACTTATGCACAATCACCGGTATCTAGTACACCGGTAGGATATAATGTTCACCAGCACTTGGAATAGCATGGAAAACACCTGGTTATGTCGAAGACATCATTTAGACACTTTATCTTGGACTTTTATTCATTGGCATATTCGTGTTTGCATATTTGTTGTTATCGACAAATAGGTCCAGGATATACACTGGCAGGTTTATCTTTTCCAAATCAACATGGCACGCTATGGAGATGTCTCTTTATTGTTGTAAATGCATCAAGCCGACATGTTGAATTGGTTATTGCAGTGGACATTGTTTTGTTTGTAAATTGATTTTATTGTAATATCCTTTAGAGCCGACCTACTAAAATTGGTCTTAGGTTATGATATAAATGTAAGATCTTACTTGTAAGATCATGTGTGGAATACAAAAAAGGATTGTGTGAAGGTATATGCAAGAATAAGTAGAGCTATACATGCAGACATCATTTGAAGGTTGAAGGAGGGTTTTTGTGAAAACAATTAGAACTACACCGGTACTGAATCCAGCATAGAAAGATGCGAATTTGAGCAGTACATCCTTATTGAATTTAACCATCATTTGCACCATCATTTGACAAGTCTGATTGGAAAGCCTTTTATGCAAGATAACTTGAGGAAAGCAGGAGAGAAATTGAAGAACTTGAAGCACTATTCACAAGAAAAATGCCTAAAAGTCCATTCAGAAGTATGTATGAAGGTAAAGAACCCTTTAAATGCTTTAACTATAATAAGATTGGTCATATGGCTTCTAGATGCCCTGATAGACATGCTAGACTAAGAGAAGAAGCTAGGAGAACATACAAGCCTAACCCTGAATATCAGAGATGCAGATTTAAGAAGAATAAAGATAAATCTTGTTATCTTGCTGATGAAGAAGTAACTGATGATTCTGATGAAGATCCAACAGACAATGGATGGGTTTTTGTTGCTATAACAGAAGATCAATCGACACTTACTATTCAACTAGTAGAGCAGGCCCTGGTAGCTAAAGTTGAATTAAAGGATGAATGGATCATTGATTCAGGATGCTCACATCATATGACTAGAGATAAAAGTAAATTCTTGAACTTTCAGGAATATAATGGAGGCTTAGTGAGATTTGGAGATGATAAAGCTTGTTTGATCAAAGGTAAAGGTACAATATCTCTTGATGATAAGCATAATACTGATAATGTTTACTTTGTTGAAGGTTTAAAGCATAATATTTTGAGTGTTGGTCAATTAGTTGAAAAAAGATTTTAGTTACAATTCAAAAATGGAAAATGCAAAATCATGAATAGAACTGGTTTGGAAATTGCAACCAGTAATCAAACTAGAGGTAATATCTTTCATTTGAATAACAATGAAAAGACATGCTTGATTGCACATATTGATGAAAGTTGGCTATGGCATAAGAGACTCTATCAAGTAAATTTTGATTGCATGGTAAAAATCAGTACTACTAAGGCAGTTGGGGATTTACCTAAAATTGTCAAACCTCACAATACAGTATGTAAGGAATGTCAATTTGGAAAACAAGTTAGAGCTACTTTAAAAAGTATTCCAAAAAAATCAAATAATGCTCTTGACTTAATTCATACTGATTTATGTGGTCCAGCTAGAACTAAAAGTTTGCAAGGTGATAGATATTTCATACTAATCATTGATGACTACTCTAGAATGTGTTGGGTTACTTTTCTCAGAGAAAAATCAGAAGCACTTGGAAAGTTCAAATTGTTCAAAGCAATGGTAGAGAATGAAACCGGTAAGAAAATCAAATGTCTAAGATCAGATCAAGGAGGAGAATTTACATCTAAGGAATTTAATACATTTTGTGAAGTGAATGGAATCAGAAGACAACTATTAGCACCCCAAACACCACAGCAGAATGGAGTTGTTGAAAGGAAAAACAAAACTATTTTGGATGCAGCAAGAAGTATGTTATCAGAAGCAAATCTACCAGATGTGTATTGGAGAGAGGCAGTAAGTACAACAGTCTATACATTCATCAAATTTCACATCAAAGGTGAAACCGGTAAAACCCCTCATGAACTATGGTTTGGTATTACTCCTACTCTTAAATATTTCAGAATATTTGGAAGTAAATGCTATATTAGAAGGCATGAGTATATTGGCAAATTTGATCCTAGAAGTGATGAAGGAATATTTCTTGGTTATTCATCTAAGAGCAAGGTATGTAGATGTTTTAACAAAAGATTGCAGAAAATTATTGAGAGTACAAATGTGAAGATTGATGAACAATTCAGAGAAACTTCAAGGTACATAGACTCTGAACCAGCAGCAGAGATTCTAACAAATGAACCTACATTGAATCCACCGGTATAGAATGAAGATCCAGTTACACCAGTATCATCTGAAAATTCCACAGTAACTGAGGAACAGTAGCAAACGAAGACACCCCGATATGTAAGACTGAATCACTCTGAAGATCAGATAATTGGAAACAAAAATAAAGGAGTTATGACAAGAGGAAGACTAGAAAATGAAGAGGTATGTCTTATTTCTCAAATTGAACCATCATCAATTAATGAGGCATGTGAAGATAAACATTGGATTAAAGCTATGGAAGAGGAACTAGAACAAATTGAGAAAAATAACACATGGACATTAGTTCCCCGGCCTAAAGACAAAAATGTGATTGGAACAAAGTGGGTATTCAGAAACAAACTTAATGAAGATGTTAAGGTAATCAGGAATAAAGCAAGACTAGTGTGTAAGGGATATTCTCAGAAAGAAGGAATTGATTATAATGAAACCTTTGCACTGGTAGCTAGAATTGAGGCAGTCAGATTATTTTTGGCTTTTGCAGCACACAAGAACTACAAAGTATATCAAATGGATATTAAATGTCCATTTCTGAATGGGGATCTTGAAGAAGAAGTTTACATTGAACAACCTGATGGATTCTCTTTAATAGATAACAAATATATGGTTTGCAGGTTAAGGAAAGCTTTGTATGGATTGAAACAAGCTCCAAGAGCTTGGTATGCAAGATTGGATAAGTATCTTTTGAAGATTGGTTTTTTCTAAAGGTAATGCTAACAACAACTTATATTATAAAGTGACAAATGATGACATCTTGGTTATAGAATTTTTTGTTGATGATATAATCTTTGGAGGAGAAGATGGATTATGTAAAGAATTTTCTATTGAAATGCAGCAAGAGTTTGAAATGTCTATGATTGGAGAAATAAAATTCTTTTTAGGATTGCAGATTTCACAGACTGATAAAGGTATATTCTTGAGTCAATCCAAGTACTTGAAGGAGTTATTAAAGAAATTTGGGATGGAGAACTCTAAACCAATAAGCACACCTATGACTACAAATGAAAAATTATCACTAAGGGATGAATCTACACTTGTTAATCTGACTAGATACAAATCTATGATAGGAGGTTTACTGTATTTGACACAAACAAGACCTGATATCATGAATGCGGTATGTATTGTTTCAATATTTCAAAGTAATCCTAGAGAAAATCATGAATTAGTAGTAAAAAGGATTTTCAAGTACTTGCAAGGCACTACAAATCTTGGATTATGGTATCCTAGAGATGAAAACTTTGAATTATGTGCATATACATATGCAAATTGGGTAGGAGATGTGGATGATAGAAAAAGCACCATCGGCAGAGCATTTTTTCTTGGAAGCGGATTAATTTCTTGGTTGAGTATGAAACAAAGTTGTACATCTTTATCAACAGCTGAATCAGAATATGTTGCAGCAGCAACCAACTATACATAGGTACTATGGCTTAAGCAAATGTTGAAGGATATAAAGGTAAAATGCAAGGAACCTATTACTATCTATTGTGATAACACTGTAGCAATTGATATATCTAAGAATCTGGTACTACATTCTAAAACCAAACATGTTTCTATCAAACTGAATTTTCTAAGGGAAAATGTTGAAGCAAAAGAAATTAAAATGGTTTATGTGAATACTAAAGAGCAAATTGCAGATATTTTCACTAAACCTTTGCCTAAGGAGACTTTTGAATATCTCAGAGACCAGCTTGGGGTCATACCCTCACCAGTAGAAACTTAGACAGTTATGATATCATCAACCGACAGAAATAACAGAGAAATATCTTACTTCGTCTTTGATGAGAAAGCTACTTCTCAGGGGGAGTAGTTGGTATAGTGAATTGGTTGGTATTTTCTATCTGAAAAATGATCTTTATATTACTTTGGCATTTGATGTCAAAGGGGGAGAGATTGGTATGGAAAAACACAAGGAAAACTCATGACACTCCAAGGGGGAGAGATTGTTACTTTGGGGAGATTATTGGTTTTTGGTATTTGGCATTTCTATTTTGGCACTTTGATGGTTTTTCCATCTTGTGTTGCCAGCAATGCCAAAGGGGGAGATTGTTGGTATTTTGGTATGATTTTTTCATTGATGTCAACACCTACTAAACCTTATCAACTCTTGCACTTTAGAGAATCAACAACATTCACCGGCAAGCAAATGACTTATGCATAGTCACCAGCAGAATATAATGTTCACCGGCACTTGGAGTAGCATGGAAAACACCTGGTTATGTCGAAGACATTGTTTAGACACTTTGTCTTGGAGTTTTGTTCATTGGCATAGTCGTATTTGGATATTTGTTGTTACCGGCAAATAGGTCTAGGATATACACCGGCAGGTTTATCTTTTCCAGATCAACACTGCACGCTATGGAGATGTCTCTTTATTGTTGTAAATGCATCAAGCCGACATGTTGAATTGGTTATTGCAGCGGACATTGTTTTGTTTGTAAATTGATTTAATTGTAATATCATTTAGCACCGACCTACTAAAATTGGTCTTAGGTTATGATATAAATGTAAGATCTTACTTGTAAGATCATGTGTGGAATACAAAAAAGGATTGTGTGAAGGTATATGTGAGAATAAGTAGACCTATACATGCAGACATCATTTGAACATTGAAGGAGGGTTTTTGTGAAAACAATTAGAACTACACCGGTACTGAATCTAGCATAGAAAGATGCAAATTTGAGCAATACATCCTTATTGGATTTAACCATCAAATTGTAGTTAGTGTGACTCCTATTTGTGTTTGAGCAGTGAACTCTAGGTGCTTGGCCTTTCTACATGTGTGGACCCCATTTGTATACACATACTATCTACAGTAGTATCATCTGATTGTGGGTAAGGTTTCCCACCGTAGTTTTTCCCCTTACAGGGTTTCCACATACAAATATTGGTGTTATGTGTTGTGGATGACTTTGTCTTTTTGTTTCATGCATTAATCTTTACCAGTATTACAATTAACTGATAAAACTATCTACCGGCATAAAAGACTAGTTTACTGGTATTAAGAATTAAATTGGTAAAGTTATTTTTGGTTTGAATTTATTAGACAACTGATTCACCCCCCCCCCCCAATTCTTAGTTGTCTCTGGGACCTAACATACGATAGAATTTTAGGGAGAACTAAAGTGGGGATATTCTTGAGATTATTAATAGCATTTTGCTCAGTGATAAGGAATTCAAAAGTGGTTTGGTTATTTTGATTTTTTGCAACCATCCTCGGTTGATAAGGTATCAAAGAAAATGGGTTGTCAAAAGGATTTTTGTTAGCTAGATCTTCAAGATTGTTAAAATTGGCAAATATATCTGCAAAAGGATTTATGTCTTGATCTCTTCCTTCTTCTGGCTGATTAAGGGAATCTTCTAAGTAATTATCAGGCTAAGGGTCATTAGGAAGAAATCTTCCTAAGGTATCTCTTCTCCTATGCCTACAATATTAACTCTGAAATAATAGTAGATCATTACTCGATGAAAGTGAAAATTGTATGTAAAACAAACTCTGACACTACTAGATATAAAATACAGCTACATATGGCTACAAAAGGTTCCCTACTTTGACACCATCCCTGGTACAACTCAAGGATTGGTCATCCATACTAAGTACTCATGTGATCATTATGAAAGCTCATTTCTTATCAACCCAGGGGCTATATCTGAAATGGGTCAGCAAGGTATATGCACTAAAGATCATGTTCCAACCATTCTATCAAATTAAATGTTACTAGAATTAAAGTGCAAGAAAGAGGAATAACTGGAATGATTTAACATAAACTACCTTGAATTAGGGAAAACAACTCAATCGATGACAAGCAGGCAGGAAACTACTCTATTTGCCTCGGTTGTAGGAATAGTCACAGGATAAATTCCAGTGGCTGCAGGAATAGTCAATCGCCAGGACAACAAACTAAATACTTTAGAAAATAACTAGTAAAAAACCAAAGGGATGGAGTTCTCACTAAATGGGCCCCCTTAGCAAGTCTCCCCATAACTCAACTAAATGCTGCAAACTGAGATATTATCTTTATTGATTTGAAAACACTATTTACACCTTGATACTTGCTAATGTTTCTTTGTAATAAAACTATGACTGCAAATTATATTAATTGATTGTTCTCTACTTGAGAAGGAATTATTGGCAATTTCCATGCCAACCTTAGCAAAACTCAGATCCAAGATTTTAGTATGGATAATGCTTTGTGTTAGTCAACACCAATAACACGTCGTGTTATCGGTCTCAGCAGAGTTAGCTGCTTCTTCATAAATTTTGTAGGGAGTCATATAGCACGGGGGTTATATGATGTGTCAATAACACAAGAGTTATTGACCTCATTCCTAATATGTTATATCAACAAATTATGTCAATAACATGTCGTGTTACTGACCACCTCATTTTGTAGTGTGTTATTTGGCACCAAGGCATGCCTCAGTCAATATCAAAGAACAACATGGAGTCAAAGGTTCAATGGGGCTCCAACTCTATTTTTGAGTTGACCAAGTCAGCCAGTCAACTCACTTAAGTCTACCATCTGGAGGATTTGATGGTCCATGGCGGGACGGTTTCCCTTTTTCCTCTCACAATTGGTAGTGGTCTTCTCTCAGTGACAGCGGGGCATTAACCCTTATCCCGCAGGGAACAAAGGGCAACAATGGTGGTTCTTGGGATAATGAATTGAACAAAGAAATAGAAGAGACCTTATCCTATGAGGTAAGACAAAGATATCAATGATGTCCCAAGATAAGAAAAGCAAGGGAAGAAGTGAGAAGAGACCCTTATCCCGCAAAGGGAAGCGAAGGTTCAATGGGGCGAGTGGGATAAGAGGACAAAGAAAAGTGAAAGGCTTTCTCTTATCTCATGAGGGGGAAATGGTGAAAAAATGATGTTGTGGGATAAGAATCAACAAAGGCAATCAAATGCTTATCCTGCAGGGTGAAGTAAAGACTCAAAGCGGGTCGCGGGATAAGAGAAAAAAGGATACAAGGGAACAAATGACTTCCTTAGCCCGCGCATTCCCGCGGGATAAGAAAATAAAGGCAAACTCGAAGATTTCTTATCCCATGAGAAGATAAGAGAAACAAAGAAAGCTCAAGCCTTATCCTGTGAGGTGGAGGAGTGGCTCAATAATGCTCTTGGGATAACAGAAGGAAACATAAATAAAGGAAAGGCTTATCTCGCGAGGTAGGAAGAGACAACAAAGGGACCCACGTGATAAGAATTAACCAAGGTAGAGACTTAGAATGCTTATCCCACATAGTATGCAGGACTACTCAGTGATCAAACTCAGCTAGAAAGGCCCAGACCTGGGTGCCACGTCAGTTATCCACGGTCGTTAGATTTTCACAAAAGCCTGATCCAATGGTGTTGTTCTAATCTTCTGTTGGAATTTTGAGTGCGCTTACATGGAAAGATATCGTGCATCCATCTATGTGTGAGATCTCTTGATCAATGGCGGAGGTTCAAATTCACAGTGGCCATTGGCATTTAATTTCTCTATGCACAGTAGTTGTCAACCCATTGGTCGAGGACTTTTTTTTGCTTGATTGGCACCTGATCTCGGTCTGATTTTCTTCCAACCATCGGAGTTCAAATGCCATTACTCAAGAGGTGACTTCTACGGGCCAATTTCAGATGCCATCACACCCTCTTCAATGTTGAACAAAGACTTTTGTCACTGCAAGTGTGCTCAACATTTCTTGTTGATAGGGATTACTTCACCGAGGGTTGTTTTTTTGCTTCCAGAGATAGAGAACCAACTTGCAAGCTAGATTCAACATGCTATTAGATGTGTCGATCAGATCATTTCTCCTCTCTCATATTTTGTAACCTAACCCAGGTAGGGTTGGGGTTTTCATCAGATGTTCAATCTAGAGTTATGCTTGAAATATAAAGGCATTTTTTGTCATTTTATCAGGATCTTCCCTTCTTTTTATCGTACAACATTCTATGACTTATGCGACTATAAAATTACCTGGCCTCTGCATTAATAAGATTTTGCTTGCCTTACCTAGTTCTGGTTTATGTAAATGTTTGTATTTTCTTACCTATTTCTATGAATGAATCTCTTTCTTGTTTTCTCAGCATGAGTGATAGTTTTGACTCTTCTTAGGGTGGCATCTGAGAACATTGTGCATTCCTCTACCATTATTAAGAATTCCAACCTTGACTCAATCTTAGAAAGCTAGACTTAGATAGAGATTGTATATCTTTTGGCCAGTTTTGTTAATGTTTTGTGCAATTATAGGTGGGGGGTAGATCATCTTTTAGTCTAGGTGTAAACCTTATTTCCTTCCTTTCATGTAACCCTTCTCTCTCTCCCTTTTCCTTGTCAAAGCATAGAGTATATTTTTATGTGTTGGGTAGGTCCAACACTTCGCATTAGATTAAATAGAAAGTCAACCTTCTCCAGAGACTCAGCCTCACATTTAGCAAGGTCCCACACTTGAGAGGTTGTTTCCATGTTTCACAAGGTTGGTGATCAAGCCTAATCACCAGGAGTGCAAACTTTTGTGACAATAAGAATGTTGGAACTTATTTATAGAAAAGACTCCTAACTAATTTTGACTACTCACAAGTCCACTCCCAGAGCATTAGGAGGATGCCATTTATTAAAGCATAAGAAAAAGGAGGAGTTATATTCTCAATGGGAGAGAGCCTAGCTGCTCCAACAACAAAGGAAATCTAGCATAACAATCCTTCCTAGATTCACTCTCCTACAAACATGAATACCAAAGTCTCATTATTACATATTATGATATACATATATCCTCTTTTTGACTCCTTCAATGATTATCTTGAGAGACTTTGTTTTCAACCAACTAACTAGCATGAACTGCCATGCCTGAATCCTTTTCCTTTCCTTGCTCTTCATTAACTCCTGCATCAAGTTGTTAATGTGTACAAAATAAAGGTATATCTACTTCATATCAGTATAGCATTCATCAAATTACATGTAAGATTAATATGGATAAATCACATAGCACGATTACTTCGTCATTAATCATATTTCTGGTAAAAAGGGAACATATGTGGGTAGGTTCATGTCATTTTATCAAGTCTTTTAGAAACACAAAAAGGAACAACTTTTAAGGTAGTTTTAGGACTCAAATAGTATCCAGACCATTACTAAGCTTAGTAAAAACATGGAAAATATAGACAAAACTAGGCCATTATTTAGAATCATCAGACCTTAACTTCAAAAATTGAGGAGGTCTACGTATATTAAGAGGCAACCAAAAAGGTTTTGATATTCATTTTTGGATTCCATTTTTTGTTTTTCTTTTGATTGCTAAGACTAATGATCCTAGCGTTGTTAAAAAGGCTATGTGTATGCATCATGTAGATTCCTAGATCGAAACCATGAATGAAGAGATGGTTCCATTAAAGAAGAATGTTACATGGGATTTGGAACCTTTTCTTGAAGGATGAAGACATATTGGTTGTAAATAGGTGTTCAAGAAGAAATATGGTCTAGATGGTAGTGTTGAGAAGCATAAAGCATGTTTGGTCATGAAGGAGTATTCTTAGGTGGAGGAATTGATTATGGTGAAATATTATCTCCTCTAGCTAGGCTAACATGCATTTGATTCTTTTTATCACTTATGATAGCTTACAATTTGGAGGTTGATCAAATGGGTGTGAAGACAACATTCATTCATGATGATTTGGAGGAATAAATCTACATGTCACAGCTAAAGCAGTTCGTTGAAAAAGGTAAAGAGAACTTGGTTTATAAGTTGAAATCTTTGTATGGTTTGAAATAGCCTCCTAGAATGTGGTACCAAAATTTGTAACCTATGTGTTGTCATTGAAATATTAGAAATATAAATGTAACCATTGTGTTTATTACAAATCTGGTAATGGTTGCATTCTCATCATATTCCTTTATGTGGATGATATGTTGTTTATTAAAAATAGTAAAAGTATGGTTTTAGATTTGAAGTCTCAAATAGAAACACAATTTGAGATGAAGGATCTCGGTGCAGTGAGGTATATTTTTGGGATTGAAATTATTAGTGATAGAGAAAATAGATAGCTTTAGCTCAGCTATAGTAAGGATGTGAACTCTGTGTTGGAGATATTTAGCATGACAACTTGTAGATAGCTAGTTGTTCTAGTAATATAGGGGATTAAAATTTATGTGATAGATTATCCAAAATCTCCTACTAAGATGGAGGACATGACTAGAGTATCTTATTTGAGTTTTGTAGGCAAATTAATGTATGCTATGATTTATACTGGACCAAACAGTACCCAAGTAGTGGGATTCATTTTTCATTTTTTGGCTAATCCTAGACAAGTGCATTGGGATGTGGTTGAGAGAGTGTTCAGGTAATTATAGGGTACATATAAGTATTCATTGTTTTCTTTATGGTTATAGTAACTCGACTTTTAGTTTGCATTTGTGTATATGTGGATTCAGATTAGGAAGGTGACATTAACAATAGAAGATACACCAATGGATATGTTTTCACAATGTTTGGTAGTGCTATTAATTTGATGAGTAAGAGGAAAGTTGTAGTCACTTTTTCCACTATAGAAGCACAATACATGAAATCTACTCATGGTTGTAAGGAAGTCATTTGACTTAAACATTAGTTTTATGATATTGATTTTGAAGATGATAGATTACTATCTATTCTGACAATAAGAATGTCATTTGTTAGCAAAGAATCATACTTTTCATGCCTGGAAAAAGAATATTATTGTATAATTTTATTTTATTCGTGATATGGTTGAAGATGGAAAATGTTGATACTTTGGTGAATGTTGCAGAAGCATTGGTGAAGCTAGTGAGCATAGACAAGTTCAGATGGTGTGTCAGTTCTATAGGCCTTAGGGTCATGAGTAGATGATGGAGATTGAATCTTGAAAGGTATTTGGAAAGTGGGAGAATGTTCACATTAAGGTGTCTCAACCTTAGAGGCTCGATATGGATTAATTCTTTGATTATTTTTTTAATTATTTCCTAAGTGTTAACATACTATGTTGCTATATCACTTTATGGGACCTGATTGTGAGTTGGGTTCCTACATGTGAAGTGGGGAGCATGAGATTGTACCGCTTGTGATCTAGGCATTGATCTTGACCAAAGGAATTTATAAAATTCCTAGGAGGTGTGCTTTTGTGACATGTGTCCTTGTATTTTGAGTTAACTCTTGGCGGGATTAGGAAATTGCTATGTCGAGACTAAAGAATCATGGAGAGTTAATTTTTGGTAGTTTATATTTATTGTTGAGTTTTTTTTAGGAAGTTTCTTTGTGCATTGAGTATGCCTCATTATGACTTTGATATTTTCTATGTAGTGGGTGTGGTGCGTATGAAAAGTTTACCATTATGGAAGGGTAAGTGTTAGTGCTTTGGAAAGTGTTATTTACAATGTGTCATAAATATGGGAACTTGTTATTTTGGACACCACTTAACTACCCATGCATGGGAGACAATTTTGGAAACCATGGGCATCTACCTTTCATATGTGAGCTCCATAAATATGTTGGTACCTTAGTTGTTTTAGAGAGACACTTTGATTTTTTTTGAGATGTTATTACACTATTAGAATTACTCAAAATTCTCTATAGTTGTATTTACTCTTGAAGGGTGTTGACTTTGTACATTGTAGTGTAATATTTGTTGTTGTAATACAATTGAGATCTCCTTTGTGGAGTGTGGATTTTATTTTGTAAGGGTTTCCCCATCTAAATATAGGGTTATGGTTTATATGTTTAAATCTAAAATTTAGGTGCATTTAATTTGTAACTGTCCAAGGGTTTGTGAAAAACTTATTTGAATTCACTCTCATGTGTGATTAGCATTGGAAGTATTATTTTTCACTTGGCTTCCTTTTAATTAAGGATTATATACATTTACATCTATATATAAAAAACTCTCATACAAGGTAATATTTACCTTAATAAATAAATGTCTAAAATTGCATTATTAAAACTATATTTACATAATTAATAATTTAAAAAATGATAATAATTAATTATTAATTATTTTTTACAGTTGCTTTGAAAACGTGTAGAAATCTACCCTGTGATTATATTCCATCCTTAAACCCTATTTTTAAGAAGAGTTCCCTTAAGGGATTTATTTTATTTAAAGAAATTGTTAAATTTATACCCTACAAATGAGGATCCTTTGAGACCTCTTAAGAGATAGGAAACAAGATTTATCCCTAGATTCATTTGTCTATGTTTAGGTACATTTATATAGGATTTTTAATATATGATGTTCTTTTAGGGTTTCTAAACTTATGTTTTTTTTTCACATTACTTGTGTATTTTTAGGTTTATACTCATGTTTAATTATTAACTGCTAACCATTGATTTTATATACATTAATATATTTATTTTTATGTTTATTGAAAATGATAATTAACTCATCTAATATATTTAAGTAGTAATAAAACTACCAAATGAAAATGAAAAGATGACAATGTGTTGTCCTCGATTTCAGCACGACCAAAATCGTGAGGCAACCCTACAAAACTGGTCTGTTTTGTACCTTATGACCTTCGGGAGACCTTGATCGACTCAGTCGATTAGCTCATTTAGCTTTTCGCTTTTCATTTTTATTGTTTTCTAAGTTCTTTAGATTTGCAGTTTTTCCTACTGGTTGGACTTTAAAGTCCGACCTACAGGGTTCCTTGTTTTCAAAGGTAATTGCACATCGGACTTTAAAGTCCAATGTGCAAAGGTTTGATTTTCCCCTGTAGATTGAACTTTAAAGTCCGACCTCCAGGTAATCCTTCCCCTGCAGTTCGAACTTTAACTCCAATCTGTAGGTTGTTTGGTCAAAAGTTGCATGTCAGACTTTAAAGTTCGACTTGCAAGGGTTTTTGTAATGCATGTCGGACTTTAAAGTTCGACATGCATTGCGTAATTGGTAATTAATGGTTGCATTTATTGCTAATTTTGGAGATAATTTATTAATTTTTGGAGATCATTTCTTCATTCCCGTTTTGTGAATTCTCCTCTGCATGTGCCCTCTTCCTTCCTCCTCCGATTTCACTCACCATACTTGTGGATTTGTTGGATTTTCATCATATTTTCATTTTATCATCGCAGATTGAGGTAGGCTTTTTGTTCTATTTTTATTTATTTCGGGTTTTTCCCCTTGCATCATTTTCTCTTTTACTTTTCTCTTCGCCATTTTCCTTTAGTTTTTCTGTTGATTAGAGGCATATCGAACATTAAAATCTTATTGTTCTTGAAATATCCCGATCCACAGGCTAATGAGCAAAGGGATCCATTTTTTTTCCCTCTTCCCAAAGACCTACGTGATCGGGTTTTAAAACCCAATCCGCAGGCTATGAGCAGAGATCTCTCCGCATATTGGACTTTAAAGTCTGATATGCAGGAGTGTAAACCTCACATATAGGACTTTAAAGTCTGATATGCAAGTGGAGACAATCTGATTAGCATGTCGGGTTTTAAAACCCGACACGTCAATCAGTTGCCCTTCCGCAGCACATTGAACTTTAAAATCCGATGTGCTAATGATTTTTCCTAACCTAAAGTCTGATGTGCCAATGACTTTCCCCAACTTGCACCTCAGACTTTAAAGTCTGATATGCAAGTAAAGATGTTTTATCTTTGCACGTCAGACTTTAAATTCTGATGTGCAAATATTGACTCCTAAGGTGCAGATCGGACTTTTTTCCCCAACCTGCCATTTTTGACAGTTTTGCTCCCAAGCCTGTTCTGAGTCCGATTTTCCGATCTGATTGATAAAATTTGATTTTATTGATGATGATAACTATCAAACGAGCTAATCCTCAATTTTTAATGCAATCATTTGCAAATATCAAGGCCCTCTCACGAAAAATCAAAGCCTTCTTCGAGTCAGTTGGAATCTTCTCTAGGTAAAACATCAACAAAGAAGATGACGTACAAGTATGATAAGTACTTGAATTTGTACCCAGAAAGTTTAGTAGATTCAAACATTAAGGAGATCAAAGATACAGAAATTGGACATGTTAGCATGTAGGAGTTTATTGATCGAGTTGAGAAAGCTCCTTCTTGCCTAACAAAACTGATCAAATCCAAGTTGCATAAATATGCTTCCTTCCCAGTTGCAACTCATGATCCAGATTTTGTACTTGCAATAGCGGATCACTTCGATCTGAATACAAGATAGGTTAGGGATGTTGATCAAAATGTGATCATGAATTTGGATAGTGTCTTCTTCAACAATTTTTTCAAAGGTTCTTCAGTTGAGGAAGTAGCCAACATTTCTCAAGAAAGTGCTCAGGAGTACCATGAGAAAAATAAGGTCAAATGCAAGAAACTAATCAATACTGTGTACCTCTCTGCTGCTAGAAATTCTACCACCTCGTGATGGCCTAAGTATTTTCATAGAAGTGACTTCAATGAGGAGTACAATGATATGGTCACCATGTTGGCAAGAGTGAAGGGTTTAAAGAACTCATTACTTTCAAAGCTGGATGTGTTATTACATAAATATAATCAGGAAAGGAGTTGCTAGGATTGATTGGGGTGAGTTGATAAGTGATGCAATCTACGCATAGTTGAAAGAAGTCAAAGTGACATTGAAATTTTATATGACTTCTTACATGGTTTATGTAGCCGCTTCCATGAGCCAATATCCAAGTTTGTCTACTAAAGGTGACAGGAGATTAGTGCATTTCTCAGGTGAACCCTTCATTTTACCAAGGTATCCTTCTGATAAGATCATTCTCATAGAGTTGTGTCAGCAACTAATCCATGTGCATGAAAAGCAATCGCAAGCACATAAGACCAAGTTGAAGTTCCCAGAATCTATTGGCAAGGACTCAGTTCTAACTAAACCCAAGGCCAAGAAAATGGAGGAAGAAATGCAATGGAATACTATGAGAAGATTCAAAGCACGAAATAATTTTGATTTTCATGGCATGAAGAACAAGCTCAAGAGGAGTTACACCCATGTCTATAGGCTTGAGGATATATGGGCAAACTACAAAGATGAAGAAGATATAAGAAGGATGGATTTCAGTCATCTTACCCTGGAACAGATTGAAAACTTGGATTTGGCAAAGATCCCAATGACCATGGAAGACATTGATGACATAATAGACCCAATCTATTATGAAAAGAAGATTACCAACTCTCCACTTCCACCGGTGCAATGGTCAAAAAAGGGAAAGTAAGTCTATCACTCAAAGAATCTCTCCTATTTGGGCAAACACCAATGCATGGTTGTTAAAAAAGAATCTTAGAATGAAACAATTTCTTGCTAGTTCTGGAGATGATGTTAATAGTGATGGCCCAGTTGGTAAGATAGCTACGACTGAAACAAGAACCAAGGGCAAAGCAGATTCACAAGCATTATCCTCATACCCTGCAATGCAATCTAAGGGGAAATGACCCAAAATCAAGTTCACAATTAAAGGGTCCAAGAAAGCTGAATCATCTTCAGTAGCATAGGAGACAACCACAAAGGAACCAAAATAGCAAACTGCTAGAGATACTGAAAAAGAGAAAGAGATGGAAGAAGGTGAAATTCCTCAACAAGAGGAAGTACAGGTTGAAGAAATGTCACATCTTGGTGAAGTTAATGTTCTAGCCACTTCACAAACACCAACTCATTTAGAAGTGATTATCCATTCCATCAATTCCAATTCTGATCAAGAAGAATAAGAATTTGATGATGAGGACCTGGGTGTGGGCATGACTCAGTCAGAGACTGCCCAACATTTTTTTGCACTATCCAACTTTTCCAGCCTGGATGATATTCCTTCAACCACCATTGAATCTTCAATGTTGGAGTTTCCTGAAGCTATGGAGAAAGCGTTCGCGGAACATCAAATGATGACTTTACCTTCTACGATGGTCATAACAGAGATTCTATCTCTAGTAAGCACTGAAGTTATTTCTACTATGGTGGTTATAACATAAAATCCACCTCTTGTTAGTACTCAAATTGTTTCCACTACGCCTTCCACTCTCTCCTCTATGGCCTTAACTGAAGAAGGGTCAACATCAGCAATTGTTACTACATCAGCAAGTATATAAGTGGATACTTCAGCATTGATATCAATAACAACATCTACAACCGCTACAAGTTCAAGCCAGTGTGCTCCTGAAATACCAAGTGAGATTCAGCAAGAAGCTACTACTCCACCTGCCAATCTAGAATTACCACCTTGGATGGAGGTAGTAGCACCTAAGAGGAAGAAACGGGTGATTTTGCCTAATGAGTTTGATTTTGAGCAGTTGGTACCTCCAAAGCCCAAGGGAACAAAGAATCCAAAGACTATTTCCCAGGTTTTAGTAGACCCACCTTCTAAAAGGAAGTATGTTGAGTTCATGGTGCCATCATCGGATAAAAATAAAGATGATAAACAACTTGAGGATTGTTGTCATTTTTGATGATTATATTGTGATTGTCATTGATGGACACACCCTTGCTATGAGATCACTTTTTGTATGTATGAGCTACGCTCAACCAATATTTGTTTCAAGCTGGTATTATGTTATAGTCTTTATACTATCGGTGTCTTGCCAAAAGTGTTTACCAATCTCAAGCAGTTTGAGGATCTCAAGCAAAATGGAGCAAAGGAACTAGAAGCAACAGTTATCATTTTCCCAATCTTCATTTCTATCAACCGGTAATCTGCTAAATCGGTATTACTCTAAGTTACCAACCGGTAATATGTTTAATAGTCAAACTGGTATGTAAAGTTGTATAAACCGGTATATCTTTGTGATGAGTTACCATCCACTGACACTTTGACGGTGATTTTGTATCATGTTACCAAATGTGTCTAGATACAATGAACCTAGGAACTTGCAATGTAATCCTATTGGACCGACATGAAATCAAATTTCTTTTAAGGACATCATGTCTAGTGTTTTAATGTGAGTAGTTGTTAGGGTTTGTAGTGGTTGATGAGTTCTTGTATGTGCAATCTTAACAGAAAAGATCAAGTCTATGTGTTGTAACAGAGTGTGGATTTACTGAAGACTGAAGTAATGCTGAAATACATTAGTAATGAGCTATCATGGATCTAACCAAGCAGACTATGCTATTTTCTAGATCATTCACTTTTTGATTACTCACATCTTTGACAAGTTAGAAACCCTTAATCGGGTAGGCCCAGAAAAGCCTTTGTAAATCCTCTAACAAGGTGATTCACATTTGTGGATCTAGAATCCTCTAACAAGGTAGTCTTTAATCGGACTTATCTCCTATCAGAGATTGAGATTCCTAATAGGATCTATTCTGGTAAAGAACATTGTATGACCTTAACCAGTCTGACCTTAACTAGTCTGGTTACTATTCTGCAAATAGTTACTTGTGAGTTTCATCTTACCGTGGTTTTCCCCATTTGGGTTTCCACGTCAAAATCTATTGTATTATGGTGATTGTGCTTCTGTGGGTGAATGCCTCACTTGCTGTTTGGTTTGCATTTGTGTTAACCAGTTTGTTAGTTAAACTATTATACCGGTTTACCGCCAGACTGATAAAGTGTTTGAGTTCAGTAATTTTTGGTATACTAATTCACCCCCCCCTCTTAGTATTCATCAATTGGTATCAGAGCCAACCTTTCTATAATTCTAACCACTTGGAAAGAGATATGGGGGAATACATTGTGAGGGAACTTACTCATCATCTCACTCAGATTGAGCAAGCCTATGATGAACTTAAAGTCAAATATAAGGCCTCTCAGGCAAAAAGAAGAGAGCATGCTGAAAAACAGATGGAGCTAACTGAAAATAGTTCTTCTGATGAAGCAGACATGGAAGCCCTAGTTCAAGAAGTTGAAAAACTGAATGAGTCCAATGCCAACCTAAGAAGGGAACTTGAAGGACTAACTATCAGAATATGTCAAGAACTTGAGAACCGGAGGAAAGCTGAAGATCTAGTAAAAGACAAAGATCATGAGATCTCCAAGCTGAAGTAAGAGATTAGTGCACTTACTGCTCATCTTCATGAAAATAAAATGGAAAAGGAAGAAATGCAAGGTGAACTACACATGGTTGTTTCTGAGAATGCAACCTTGAAGGAATCCAATGCTGCTATTACCAAAGAACTTACTGAGTCAAAGGAAATACTTGCCAAATTCAATAAGAGCACTGTCAAGCTAGAGAAGAAGCTTGAATTAGCTAAACCGGTAAAGAATACCAATGGACTTGGTTTCTCTGAATATGAGGAAGGTGAGACCTCTGGAACAAAATATGGAGCATCAAAGAAACAATCGGCACCAAAGGATAAAGGTAAGCAAAAGTTCAAACTTGTTTGCTTTAATTGTCTCAAGGAAGGACACACTGCTAATGTATGTAGAAGTAAGGCTTACAATAACTTTCCTTACTTTCTAAACAATAAGCCTAGACCCAATAGATTCAATGGTAATTCTTATGCATGCAACAAGTTTGGGCATAGAGCATTTGAATGCAGGTTTGTCATGCACAACACCGAAAGGTATCCTCAAAGGAGTAAAGGAGCTTTTTTTGAACCCTTTGGGAACCGGAACCCAAACCAGTTTAATACATATAATTATCAGTCAGGAAGCAGTGGCTATCAAGCGGCAACTAGATGGAGAGCAACCTATTTGATCTATCATGGTAATGGTCACACTGCTGCAACATGCAGAAGGAAGAATGGAAACATGAACAATGGACCTTGGAGAGCACTTGGGATGATTTACTATCATTGCAACAAACTAGGTCATACAACAAGATTATGCAGAACAAGAAAGAATATATTGGATAATATACCAGTAACTCTGGAAGGAAAGGTAGATGTTGAAACCATTCAAGCGGATATGAAGAAAACCTAGAAGAAGAAGCCATAAGAAGTGATTCAAGAAGAACCGGTTTCTAAACCTAGTGTGGAAGCCACTGAATCGGCAAACTAAGCATCAAAAAAGATTAGGGGGAGCAAATGGTGAAATATCTCAAACCCCCAGTTTACACCGGTAAAAAACCTTAACCGGTAAGTGATACTTGTCAACTAGCAGAAGATTGGAAACGGTAAAAGACAAATTAGGGTTTACGCCCTAATAGTGGAGCATTTATTATGGTAAGTGGAGAACTTGTTTAAAAGGATTTTTCAAGTCATTTTTCACTTATCATTTCTTGAGTGAAGAATTTTTTTAAGCACTGAGCGATGAAAAGCGATTTGGATTGCGATTCAAAGAATTCTCAAAATCTTGAAGAAGAATCAGAAGCGAATATCAATCGGTCAAGTGTAGAGCACAAAGCGGCATTACAGCAACTAAAGGAGTGTGTGATGAAGTGTAAATTGCAAGCCCTGAATTTTGAATTATGAAGTTATTTCTCAAATTTTTTTGTTTATCATGGCTCCGCATCACACTCTAGCCCTAGTGCACCCATTGATCTAGTAGACTTCATTTAATGGAAGGAAAAATACAATGCCCTATCTCAAATACCAGCTGGTGTTATAGTGGAGGAATGCATTTCCGATTATATTGATTGTAAAATTGAAGACTTAGGATCTCTTGTAATCCATTCCTAGTTGAGTTTGTTATGTGGGAAGGACAAGAAGATTAAACTGAAATTTAGCATCCTAGAAAAGAAGAAGCTTCACAAAGCAGTCTATTTCCTTGAAGAGTTTTCAGATGATCACATCTGCATCATTCTGATCAGAGTGCATGGTAATAAAATATAGTTAGAGCGGATGCATGACATCACACTGGAAGTGATTCATGTCATCACCAGTTTCTGTAACGTTGGTGAAGTGCCATCCCTAAGGAAGATCAGCAAGATGGAAATGACCAAGATCACCAGTTCTATGAGTGACCAATGGGGAATGACCATCAATCCCATCAAGGACAATCTGGTCAAATATGCCTACATTATAATAGGTTACTGGACATTTTATGCTAGCAGGATCAACTTTGTCTCTGCTGTAGCGGTAAATGCTGCCTACCAGATGATCATGGAAGATGCATCATTTGACTTATGCACCTGTATGCAAAGGTAACTTCTGGTGAACCTAAAGTCGATTAAATAGGACAATTCCTTGAGATTTAAGTTTGGACAACTATTGGTTGGGTTGTTCTTCTAATTCCAAGGTTACTTCCCAGGAGTCAGAGATATTCAGTGGTCTACCGACCAACCGGTTACAAAGCAAATCAAGGAAAGCCTTCAAGCGGTTGGAACCAGTTATCCAGAAGTTCTGAACACATACTTTGATGAGTTCAGATGCAAAATGAGCCAAAGAGTGAGAATATCAGGTGATATTGTCAAGAAATATGAAGATGACATATGCTTCACCATCGGAGTTGATGAGTGCATAATGGAGGCAGTTGAGCCTAGACAGGAAGAAGTGGAACCAATGGGATATGAGGTAATGTATGACATACTAGATGGGTATTCCTCTACCCTACTTGCCTCACCCCTTGATCCAAAGGAAAAGAGAACCAACAACTATTTGGAAAGGGTTACACCAGTTGAAGAACCATCAGTAAAGAAGGGAAAGGCAATGCCTTCAGTATCGGCACCGGTTACCACAGCAAGTCCCAAAGTGATCAAGCGGTCACCAGCAAAGAAGAAATCGGAAGTTGTACCCACCAAAGTCTTTGAGAGAAAGTGGAAGACAAAAGACACCACACCAGACTCAAAGGACACTGTGTCTAAAGAATAGCCTAAGAAGACTAGGCAAACGAGGAAAAAGACAAAGAATGAACCGACAACATCTGCACCGGTAAATATTGATATTTCCTCCTACAAACCTTTGACACATTGTCAAAGAACTATTAAGAATATTAGAAGAAAAGTACTTGGTGATTTGAAAGAGTGCTTTAATTATTTTAATGATGATGAAAAGAAGGAAGTTGAACAGGAAGTCATCAATTATTTATGTATTAATGACCAGTGGCCATCAGAAATCAAATCTAAGACACCTGATTCTTTTTATAATTCTTTAGATAACAAGTGACGCATTGCCATAGAGAAGGAACAAGAAATAAGAGAGGAAGTATTTGCACAATACTTTCCCAATGTGCCTAAAACTAAACTTTATGAAGTAGTGGAAAGATATAAGGGCCTCTTCTTCATGAGAAGGAGACTCTTGTTGCTAGAAGGAAAAGTTTCTGAAGTGGTAAAAGATACCCACTCTCATGCCCAAGCCACTTTAAGGTTGCATCAAGTGGCTGAAGCCAACAAGAAAGCTGAGCAAGAACCGGCAACCAATAAACCGGATGAGGTATATGACAGTGAAGGAGAATAGGTCACTAATCAAATGGACCCCATTGATGTTGATGCTTTGAATGGTGAAAATATCACTCTAGGTACACCATCAGAAGTGGCACGACAAGAAAAATAGGACAAAGAAAAGACTGCCAACGAGCAAGCGGAGAAAGAGAAGAAGCAACAGGAAG
Organism: Cryptomeria japonica; assembly: GCF_030272615.1. Classification (NCBI taxonomy): domain Eukaryota; kingdom Viridiplantae; phylum Streptophyta; class Pinopsida; order Cupressales; family Cupressaceae; genus Cryptomeria; species Cryptomeria japonica. Next base: position 291,624,827 of record NC_081409.1, on the reverse strand, counting down.
AAGAAAACAAGAAATAGGCAGAAGAAGAGAAAAATAAAAAAGAGGAGGAGAAGAGGAAACTAGAAGAGGAAAAGAAAAGAAAAGAAGAGGAGAATAAGAAGCAAGAGGAAGAGAAGAAGAAGAAGAGGAAGAAGAAGAAGAAGAAGAAGAAGAAGGATGAAGAAAAGAAAAAAGAAGAAAAATAGTAGGAAGAGGAGAAGAGAAAGGCAGAAGAGAAAAAGAAGTAGGAAGAGGAGAAGAGAAAGGTAGAAGAGAAGAAGAAGCAGGAAGAGGGGAAGAGGAAGAAAGATGAAGAAGAAAATGAGCGGAAAGAAGAAGAGAAGAAGAAGGAAGAAGAGAAAAGAAAGCAAGAAGCAGAGGAGCAAAAGAAGGTAGAAGAAGATAAGTTAAGAGCCAAAGAGAAGGAAGAAGCGGCACAGAGCACATAGGTGGAGACCCCAAAGGCAACCGGTAGTCAAGCCAAATCGGCTGACATTACCAGTCCTATTGACCTCCAATCTGCTAATGAATCAGAGCTGCTACAAACCATTAAGATTGCTCAAGAACACCTAGAGGTGATAAGGACGAAGAATGAGAAAGATGTGATCCAAGCTGCAGTGGACACTCTTACCAGTTTGATACCCAGTACCAACCTCCCTAGTACCAATTCCTCTCTGGCCCAACTGAAACTCTTATGCACAGTTGTGGAGGACCAGGTACAAAGCCTGGAAGAGGTTGCCAAAGCACATGCCAAGAAGGAGCATCAAAAGGATTTGAACACTGCCTTGGTGAAAAAGTTACATGAGCACCAGTCTGATCTATAGAAGGCATAGAAGGACATCAGAGATGCAATGGATGAGGGGAAATTATTGCTCAGTAAGATATGTCTACCCCATATATTATGTGATGATGTGCTTACCCAGAAACACAACCTGCAAACTGATTTGCAGACATTCATAAGCACCTTCAAGACCCCATATGACTTATTTACCGCTTATGGGAAAACCATTCACCGATTTCAACTTCAGGTTGCAAGAAGTGATTTAAAGATCAGCAACCGGACCAAGGATTTGTAGGAACTACAACTGGTTCTACTACCAAGACTACAAATACTTCAGAAGTTCTGTCTCAATCTGGATGCCTTGATGGTTACTCAAGAGATGAGTACTTTGGATGCCATGGAGGAACAGGTATCCCAGATGCAAATGGAGAGTGAGGTTGCTACCTCATTACTTGAATCATGGTCCTTATCCATGAAGCAATTTATGCAGGACTTTAATTTAGTTTTTGACAAGTTTCACTCTTTATTGTCATAAACATTTTTTTCAGCTAATAGAAATAGGGGTTATTCGATGTTATTTTGTCATTGTTGGCAAAGGGGGAGAAGTATTCTGGTATTTAAAATTTTGATGCATGCTATGTATACTCATGTTTATCTTTGTAAGGAAGTAGTATACATTTTCTTTTCTGCAAAAGGATAGTGTATATGCTTAGGGGGAGTATTTTTTATTATGGCATATCTTTTTTTGTAAAAACACTTAGACGTAAAATTTTTTCCTAAGTGTTGCCATCAATGCCAAAGGGGGAGATTGTTGGCATTTTTGATGATTATGTTGTGATTGTCATTGATGGACACACACTTGCCATGAGATCACTTTTTGTATGTATGAGATACGCTCAACCGGTATTTGTTTCAAACCGGTATTATGTTATAGTCCTTAGACTATTGGTATCTTGTAGAAAGTGTTTACCGATCTCAAGCAGTTCGAGGATCTCAAGCGGAATGGAGCAAATGAATTAGAAGCGGTAGTTATCATTTTCTCAGTCTTCATTTTTGTCAACTGGTAATCTGCTAAACTGGTATTACTCTGAGTTACCAACCGGTAATCTGCTAAACTGGTATTACTCTGAGTTACCAACCGGTAATCTGTTTAATAGTCAAACCGGTATTACTCTAAGTTACCAACTGGTAATCGGTAAAGTTGTATAAACCGGTATATCTTTGTGATGAGTTACCATCCATTGACACTTTGACAGTGATTTTGTGTCGTGTTACCAAATGTGTCTAGATACAATGAACCTAGGAACTTGCAATGTAATCCTATTGGACCGACATGAAATCAGATTCCTTTTAAGGACATCATGTCTAGGGTTTTAATGTGAGTAGTTGTTAGCATTTGTAGTGGTTGATGAGTTCTTGTATGTGCGATCTTAATAGAAAAGATCAAGTCTATGTGCTGTAACAAAGTGTGGATTTACTGAAGATTGAAGTAATGCTGAAATGCATTAGCAATGAGCTATCATGGATCTAACCAAGCAAACTATGCTATTTGCTAGATCATTCACTTGTTGATTACTCACATCTTTGACAAGTTAGAAACCCTTAACCGGGTAGGCCCAGAAAAGCCTTTGTAAATCCTCTAACAAGGTGATTCACATATGTGGATCTAAAATCCTCTTACAAGGTAGTCTTTAATCAGACTTATCTCCTAACAGAGATTGAGATTCCTAACAGGATCTGTTCTGGTAAAGAACATTGTATGACCTTAACCGATCTGGTTACTATTCTGCCAGATAGTTACTTGTGAGTTTAATGTCACCGTGGTTTTTCCCATTTGGGTTTCCACATCAAAATCTCTTATGTTATGGTGATTGTGCTTTTGTGGGTGAATGCCTCACTTGTTGTTTGGTTTGCATTTGTGTTAACCGGTTTGTTAGTTAAATTGTTCTACCGGTTTACCACTAGACTAATAAAGTGTTTGAGTTCAATAATTTTTGGTATACTAATTCACACCCCCCCAATCTTAGTACTCATCAAGGATTACATAATGAAAACCATAGAGCTTGGGGAGGAGATGCATGAGAGTATTAAGCTGGATTCTCAGACAGCTTTTAACTCTTTGTTATGGAGACTTGACCAAGAGAGGAATGAGAAGAATGAATTAAAACAGAAATGTGAACAATTGACTAATGTTCTTTTGAAAGTTACGCAATCCTCCCAGGAATTTTAGCCCATAGGATCCTCAATGGACACTAAAGCTCTTAAGAAAATTGAGCAGGTAGGAGCCAAGGGCCGAGTGGTGGATGAGTGGATTGCATAGCTAAAGTCAAAAGGGTCTCATCTCCTAAGTTCAACAGTTGGGTTATTGACAGATTTTGAAGTGATCCAAAGTGAGATGCAAAGTGTCAAAACTTCATTATCTCAGGAGATTGAAAATATTGAGAAGAGTACAATCCTCTGGAGCAAAATGGAGGACTTCAGAATAGATGGCCTCGTTGAAAATAAAGTGGTTCCTTCAAGGTAAAAATATATCCAAATCTTTTCTCTATTGTCTTACAAGAAAGAGACAATAAGGTTGATGATAGCAGAGCTGGATCGAGAACGGAAGGAAGGTGATGATGAGATTGATCTCATTTATACCAGAATTGCCGACCTTCCTTGTTATCTGTATAATGACAATCAAAATCTTATTACTAGTGATTCCATCACATAGGAATTTCTTTCCTTAATGGATTACTGCATAGGATGGGATTTCTCACTTGGTGCATTCGATAAGTTACTAGAGATCCAAGTCAGTTTTAAGGTCCTCGCATCCATGCTGAAGGACGGGAAAAAGAAATATGTAGAGGCTGAAGATATGATTTCTCATGTTCGTGTAATAGAAGATTCTACCCCAATGTTGAACCAGGAAGAGAAGGAGGCCATCTTGACTAATTTTGAATAATTCCACAAATCAAATGAGGAGGAGAAAAATGAATAAAGTGTCCCTTTTTGACATTTTCTTTTCATGTAGTTGCATTGTTAGATGCTGCAAGTTTTCTCGTAGCTGTATATTTTCTTTCTATTGTAGTTGTAGTCAAGTGGGACTATATAGTTGAATTAGTCAACTGTGCCCACATTTTTCTCCACTCTTCTTATATATAAGGGGGACCCTCATTTGTATATTTTTATCTTGGATTATGCTAAGAAAAACTCTACCAAATTTTTGCCTCAACTAAGACTTTGAGCTTTTGTTGTGAATATTTGATCAAGCAAATAAAGAAAGCGACTTTATTTGATCCCAAACTTTGTGTTGTGTTTAAAAAAAAATTTGCTTATATGAGTTGATGTTCTTACATTCATGACTTATATATGTTCTTGAATTTCTTGATATAGGGAGTATTGTTAAGTGGATTAAAGAGTTCTTGAATTGTGAAAGTAGACTTTGTGCTCATTGAATATTTGAGAATTTTTTTATTGTTAAGTGATTAGTAGTAGGCTTTGTATTTCTACTATTGCTTGTAGTTTCTAGTATTAAGGAATTATACTTGAAGACTTTTCAAGTTGAATTCCTTATCATTGTGATAATTAGTTTAGTTAGTGTTATATCCAAGAAAGACTTTGTGCTTCTTGCTTATAAAATCTTGGTATAGTTTGTTGGATAAATTTGTTAATTTCCTTAAGTATTGAAGTGATTGGGAAATTGTAACAAAGTGGAGGGAGAATAAATTAACTCTGATAAAAGAGAGTTATATGCCCAACACTAACCCACAAATTTTAAATTTCTTATTAATTAGAGAAGAGATTTCAGAGGGAACCTCCCCTTGATGAGAGGAGAGATTAATTTCTCAACATAGCTGTGTGTGAATCATATATTTTGTCATTGGTACATGAGTGACAAAATATTCACCCAACAGTTTTTTGGCGACTCTGCTAGGGAGCAACGTGCAACCGATATTTTCCCTTTGGGTTGCAGTGCTCTTTTCATTGTATTATCCATTTTGTTGTTTTTCTCAAAAATCATAATCTGGTTGATCGAAGTTACACTCGTGGGCAATGATTAGCGAGAGTTGTTGATACTAATTTTGAGTTTTTGTAGCAACATAATTTTCCTTTTGTGACACCTCCATGGACGCATTCTCCTTTGCAGCAGACACAAAGTTTTCCTCCTTCTGCATGATGATCTCCCGTACCAAGTGAGGCATCAAGTTTGCAAGTCTTATTTGTTCCACTTACAAGTCATTTTGTAATACCATCATATAATCCGTTAAGGATAGCTATTGTTGGCCCTTGGGGTGCCGCTTTTGGTCCATTCAACTTGACCGCACCTTTGCATGAACTTCCCAAAGGCACGCGGAAAAATTTACCTAATTTTTTGGGGGATGGTTCTCAACACCCGAACAAACACATTGTTGCCTTATACATCGCATGTGGAGTCCTAGGTGTTGAGCATGAAGACGTTCTGGTGATATTGTTTATTGAGACTTTACATGGAGTTGTTGTTGATTGGTTCTATCATCTTCTGAATGCTTGTATCACAAATTGGGTAACTCTCAAAACATTGTTTGAAGCAAGGTTCAAGTCTGCTGAAGATGATCACCCATTGTTCGCTCAGTTAACTCAAATGAAAAAATAACCCCAGGAAGCTATGCGTGAGTTTGTAGTAAAATTAAATAGATTGAACAATCGCATTCCAGTTGCTTCACAACCCACCATTGGAAATTTGAAATGCTTCTTTATCAACGCTCAATTGCCAGAGGTGAGCTTTCTTTTGCAAAGGAATAATCCTACAGATTTGGCCATTGCGCAGCAGTTGGATATATCAGACAAAGATGATCTTATCCTCGTCGGTAAGATAAGGAGAGATCCTAACAAGGTTAGGAATAATCCAATTGCTGATTCATCTTTTCCTTCAACAAATTTTGTTGATCCCATGATACAAAAGTTGCAAATGAGCTGATAGCACTTAAGAAGAAAATTTCCTCACAAGGAAATACTTATTATCATGATGTTCCAAGAAGGACTTATCCAGATAATGCTTCCAATTATGCCATGCGTAATCAGAATAAATTGCCTCCTGCTCCAGACAGGTTTGCGTTGGAAGCACCACCCAAAAATTCAGCTACAGGTTATTATGAAGCTGAAGATAATGATCTTCCCAGACACACACACGTGATGGGGATGTCTTTGCATTATTCACCCGTTCGCAAGCACAGGTAGCTCAGGCATCTGGCATTGCAAAGAGTGATGATCCTACTCAAATCAAGGATTCTCAACGTTTGCCAGTTTCTATTGCTAAGCGTGGGACTCCCATACCAAATCCTACAAAAGACAATTCTATCTCAAAGGACGTCATGAAGGATAAAAGTGTAAGTGATTCTTTGACTGCTGTCAATTTTTCTATACCCATCAATTCTTCTACACCTGCATCAAAGACTAGTGTACCTAATATTTTAAGTTCTCAAAATGAGAACCCAAATCAGTCTTTGATGAATTATTTTCAGTCATTTGATATTTTAGACCATGCTAGGAAAACCAAAATACAAATGTCTGAGGTTGACTTTTTGAGATCTAATCCAGATCAATTTGACCGTTTGGTCAAGTTTGTTAAAGAAAAAGATACTACCCCTACTAATCTTCCCAAGTCTAACTTACTTCAAAATAACTTAGTGACTTCCCCTTCTCCTGAAGAAAATATAGAACCATTCTATATCTCTTTGTTGATAAATGGTTATAAGCTTAGTAACTGTGTAATCAATTTTGGGGCATCTGATAATGTTATGTTGTCAAAAGTTGCCAATTCCCTTGGCTTAACTTTAACCAAAACATTTGGAAGATGTTTCTCTATGATAACAAGCAAGTCCCCTTGATAGGTCATATCAAGGACGCGTAGTTTGCTTTTGTTGCATTCCCAGAAAAGAAGATTAAGATGACAGTACTGGTAGCCGATGTGCTGGCTTCCTATGGTGTGTTGTTGGAAAGAAATTTTTGTAGAGATGTGGGAGGTGAGTTAAACATGGATATGACTGAGGCTTGTATTCCTATTAAAGGAGTTATCCAAAATTTGCTTCCAGAAAAAGAATCAAAATACATCGTTGTCAAGTCTAATGATCAGCGAGCATAGATTCTTTTTGAATCGTCGGGCATGGGTAATTATTTCCTGCATGTTGATGATGGTTTAGAGGTTGTTCCTGAGATTGAAGATGTCATTCCACTCAATGAGGTTCCAGTTGATTGTGAAAGTATTGTTACGGAATTAGAAAGATCTTCAACTTCACAACAAGAAATTATCAATTTTGATACTGTCAGCATTGGTAGTCCAGATGATGTTTGGATGCTAGAATTTGATGGTAGTTGTTCTTCTACTAGATCAAGAGCCAGAGTTGTGTTAGTTTCTCCTAATGGAAATTTCTTCCCTTTCTCCTTCAAATTGTAGTTTGACAACACAAATAACACTGCTAAGTATGAATCTCTTCTTTTGGGGATGAATGTTGCCCAAAGGAAGGGGATTAAAAATTTACATGCTCAAGGGGATGCCAAGTTGATAGTTTGTCAAGTCAGGAACATATATCAGACGAGGAGCGATAGGCTACGGCACTATTGTAACCTTGTATGGGATCTAATAGAGGCATTTGATGCTTTTGATATATTTGTGGTTTCCCATGAATTTAATGACAGGGCAGACTCATTAGTAGTATCAACAACCTCTTTGGTTCCTCACAGAGATTTTTCAGGATCAACATACATTGTTGAATTGGTCTTTCGACCAAGTGTTCCTGACAACTCTGATCATTGGCAAGTGTTAAATGATGATCATCATGTAGTTAATTTCTTGTAGACAGCTAACAGTTTTGATGACCTGTATTTGGAGGTAGTCATTTCCCTTCAAAGGATGCAATTGAAAGTATTGATCCAGAAACGGGAGAGAAATTTCTGCAATTAAAAGGAAACAAGATCCCTAAGGGTCTAGTTTCTTTAGAAAATCTTTTTGACAAACATGACCATTATGTAAAAAAGCAACAAAGATTAGTTGTAGGATCAATGGAATATGAGCAAGTAAATATCAGGAATGAAGGCAATCCAAAAATGATCAACATTGGAAAGTGTTATTCACAAGAAGAAAGGCAAAAATTTGTTGCATTATTGCAACAATATGTTGACATCTTGGCCTACTCCTATGAAGATCTAAATTATTTTTGTCCCAAAGAACTCAGTCACGACATTCCATTAAAGTCGGGTATCACACCTTTCCATTAGAAGAAAAGGCAATACAACCCAAAGATCTCCGATACTATCTTTGTTGAAGTTCAAAAGATGTTGAAAGCAGGGATAATCTTCCCCATTCATCATTCTTCTTGGATAGCCAATATTGTACCTGTGCGTAAGAAGAATGGTGAGATCTAAATATGTGTTGATTTTTGGAATTTGAACTAGGAATCCTTAAAAGATAACTACCCTTTACCTGTCATGGATCATGTCCTACAAGTTGTTACTAGATCAGAGATGATGTCCATGTTGGACGGGTTTTCAGGTTACAACCAAGTGGAGTTTCTTGAAAAAGATCAACACAAAACTACATTTACCACACCTTGGGGCACTTTTGCATTTCACAGAATGCCTTTTGGGTTAATAAATGTAGGAGCGACTTTCCAACATGCAATGGACTTGGCCTTCTGAAGTTTCCTTGGTAAGTTCATTGCAGTCTATTTGGATAATTTGACTGTTTATTCTAAGAAACGTCAAGATCATTTCTATCACTTGCAACAAGTTTTGGGTAAGTGTCGCCAGCATGGAATTTCCCTCAATCTCAAGAAATTTGTTTTTGCAGTTACTGAAGGTAAGTTACTTGGGCATATTGTTTCAAAAGAAGGTATAAAAGTTGATGTTGAAAGAGTGAAAGATATTCGTGATCTTTCCATGCTGACAAGTAAGATTGTTGTCCATTCTTTCTTCGGTAAAGTAAATTTCTTGTGAAGATTTACTCTAGACTTTGCTGAACAGACTCGTCACATAGTTAACATGATGAAAGGAAATTCTCTTTTCAAGTGGACTCCCAAAGGAAAAAAGCTTTCCATCAAATCAAGGAGGCCAAGGCAAATGCCCCAGCCTTAGTATGCCCTGATTATACAAAAGAGTTTATCATGCATAGCTATGGATCAGATCATACATGTTCAGTCATACTGATGCATAAAAATCATGAAGGTGTGGAATCACCCATTGCATTCATGAGTTATCCACTAAAGGCTCATGAGTTGAAGTAATTATAAATGGAGAATAATTCTTTTGCCTTGTTTAAAGAGCTGAAACATTTCAGGTTTTCTGAATTCACATGTCATCGCTCTTGTTCCTGATGTTGTTCTCAAGTCAATTTTGACGCGACAAGAGTTTGGAACTAAAAGGGGCAACTGGGTTGCCAAGATTCAAGAATATGACATGGAAATCAAGCTAACTAAGTTCATTCATAGAAAAGGTCTATGTTAGTTGATAGCTGACAATAAATAAATTGATGAAGTGGTGCTGGAAAATGAAGGTATGAATCAAGATATTCCCAAGGTTCTATTTGTCAGCACCACTGATGAGTGGTATTCCGACTTGGCATATCTCTTAAAATATGGAGATTGTTCTGCACACCTGTCACGTAATGAAAGGAGAACCCTGAAGCTTAAAGTGGTAAATTTTGTCCTATGGGACAATGGTTTGTATAAGAAAGGTATAAACGACAATTTTGTGTGTTGCATGGACAAACAATAACAACTAAGATTACTTCAAGCTTTTCATGATCTTGCTTGTGGTGGACATTTTTCTGCCCCTGTTACTGCACACAAAGTCTTGCATGCTAGATACTATTGGCAAATATTATTTAAGGACACATACAGTTGGGTTCACAAATGTGAGCAATGTCAGCAATTTGTGGGTAAGCCTAAACTAGTTGCACTCCCTCTTAAACCAGTTGTAATTGAAGAGCCCTTTCAACAGTGGGGATTGGACTTTATTGGACCTATCAATCTAATATCTAGTGTAGGTCACATATACATTCTCATAGTGATAGATTACTTCACCAAGTGGGTGGAGTCAATTCCAGCTAAGCAAGCTACCTCAGCGGTGGTTTGTCAATTTTTGAAGGAAAACATCATTTCAAGGTTTGGTGTTCCTCATAAGATAGTAACCGATAATGCTTCATGTTTTTCATCTTATGAGATCATTGACTTTTTCTTTGATCATGGTATTACCCTTTCACACTCATCTAACTATTATCCACAAGGAAATGTCCAAGCTGAGTCAAGCAACAAGAATCTGGTTACTATTATGAGGAAGCTTGTTGATGAGAGACAATGGACTTGCATAAAGCTCTTTATGATGTGCTATGGGCGGATCGTATAACTCCAAAAAGAGAAATCGGTATGTCACCTTTTCAACTTCTATATGGCTTGAATGTCGAGATTCCAATCACTGTGGAACTTCTAGCATTAAATCTCTCCAAGGCCATTGAAGATGTAACCTATCAAGATTCACTTGATAAGCGGATTATGTTTCTTTCTCAGTTGGAAGAAACAAGAGCAGAAGTGGTTGATAGGATTGTTGCACACCAAAGCCAAGTGAAGGTATTATTTGATAAGAAAAGAACTTCTTGTGAGTTCTCCGCTGGTGATCAAGTCTTGGTATGGGACAAGAGGAGGGAACCAAAGGGTTTGCATGGAAATTTTGACTCCTTATGGAGAGGTCCCTTTACTATTTATGAAATATGTGGTGAGCATAGCTACTTACTTGCATAGGTGGATGGTACACCGTTCTCACTACCTCACAGTGGAGAACATTTGAAGCTCTTTACTCAATAAAGAACAATGTAAAGGAAGTTGTACTTATTGTAAAATTTGTATAGTCTTTTATTTTTAGTCTTTTTGTCGCCTAACTCTATAGCCCAATGGAAACACGCACTCGGAGTTCTAGATTCTACAAGCTTCAAGTGGTGCAACTTGTTCCCCAGTTAGAACCAGCTATTGTCCTCGATTTCAGCATGGCCAAAATTGTGAGGCAGCCCTACGAAACTTGTTTGTTTCATACCTTACAACCTCCGGGAGAGCTTGATCGACTCAGTCGATTAGCTCATTTAGCTTTTTTCTTTTCATTTTTATTGTTTTCTAATCTCTTTAGATTTGCAGTTTTTCCTACAGGTCGAACTTTAAAGTCCAACCTACAGGGTTCCTTCATTTCAAAGGAAAGTGCACATCGGACTTCAGAGTCCGATGTGCAAAGGTTTGATTTTCCTCTACAGATCAAACTTTAAAGTCTGACCTGCAAGTAATCCTTCCCCTGTCGTTCAGACTTTAAAGTTCGATCTACAGGTTGTTTGGTCAAAATTTGCATGTCAAACTTTAAAGTCCGACTTGCAAGGGTTTTAGTCCTGCATGTCGGACTTTAAAGTCCGATATGCACTGCATAATTAGCAATTAATGGTCGCATTTATTGCTAATTTTGGAGATAATTTATTAATTTTTAGAGGTCATTTCTTCATTCCCATTTTGTGAATACTCCTCTACATGTGCCCTCTTCCTTCCTCCTCCGATTTCACTCGTCGTCCTTGTGGATTTGTTGGATTTTCATCATATTTTCATTTTATCGTCATGGATTGAGGTACACTTTTTGTTCTATTTTTATTTATTTCAGGTTTTTCCCCTTGCATCGTTTTCTCTTTTCTTTTTCTCTCCACCATTTTCCTTTAGGTTTTCTATTGATTAGAGGCATATCGGACATTAAAATCCCATTGTTCTTGAAATCTCCTGATCCACAGGCTAATGAGTGAAGGGATCCATTTGTTTTTCCCTCTTCCCAAAGACCTACATGATCGGGTTTTACAACCTGATCCGTGGGCTATGAGCAGAGATCTCTCTGCATATCAGACTTTAAAGTCTGATATGCAGGAGGGTAAACCTCACATATCGGACTTTAAAGTTCCATATGTCAGAAGAGACTATCTGATTGATATGTCGGGTTTTAAAACCTGACACATCAATCGGTTGCCCTTCCCTAGCACATCAGACTTTAAAGTTCGATGTGCTAGTCTTTTGAATGTTTTAAACCTGCACATCAGACTTTAAAGTTCGATGTGCTAATGATTTTTCCTAACCTAAAGTCTGATGTGCCGATGACTTTCCCCAACTTGCACATCGGACTTTAAAGTCTGATATGCAAGTAAAGATGTTTTATCTTTGCACGTTGGACTTTAAACTCCGATGTGCAAATTTTGACACTTAAGGTGCAGATCGAACTTTTTTCCCCAACCTGCCATTTTTGAAAGTTTTGCTCCCAAGCCTATTCTGAGTCCGATTTTTTGATCCGACTGAGAAAATTTGATTTTATTGATGATGATATCTATCAAATGAGCTAATCCTTAGTTTTGAATGTAGTCATTTGCAAATGTCAAGGCCCTCTCATGACAAATCAAATCCTTCTTCGAGTCAGTTGGAATCTTCTCTAGGTAAAACATCAGCAAAGAAGATGAAGTACAAGTATGATAAATACTTGAATTTGTACCTGGAAAGTTCAGTAGATTCAAACATTAAGGAGATCAAAGATACAAAAACTGGACATGTCATTATGGAGTAGTTTATTGATTGAGTTGAGAAAGCTCCTTCCCGCCTAACAATCTTGATCAAATCTGAGTTGCATAAATATGCTTCCTTCCTAGTTGTAGCTCATGATCTAGATTTTGTACTTGCAGTAGTAGATCACTTAGATCTGAATACAAGATAGGTTACGGATGCTGATCAAAATGTGATCATGACTTTGGATATTGTCTTCTTCAATAGTATTTTCAAAGGTTCTTCAGTCGAGGAAGTAGCTGACATTTCACAAGAATGTGCTCAGGAGTACTATGAGAAAAATGAGGTCAAATGCAAGCAAGTGATCAATACTGTGTACCTCTCTGCTGCTAGAAATTCTACCACCTCATGATGGCCTAACTATTTTCATAGAAGTGACTTCAATGAGGAGTACAACGATATGGTCACCATGTTGGCAAGAGTGAAGGGTTTAAAGGACTCTCATTATTTTCAAAGTTGGATGTGTTATTACATAAATATAATCAAGAAAGGAGTTGCTAGGATTGATTGGGGTGAGCAGATTAGTGATGCACTCTACGCACAGTTGAAAGAAGTCAAAGTGACATTGAAATTTTATATCACTTCTTACCTGGTTTATGCAGTCGCTTTCATGAGGCAATATCCAAGTTTGTCTACTAAAGGTGATAGGAGATTAGTGCATGTCTAGGAATACTATGATCAACTCACAATCAAGAATCAAGGTAGCCACTTTAGAAGAGTTAATGATGGCTTCTTTGTTGTGTGGAAGTGCATGTTTGATAAAAGCCTGTAGAAAAAAAGATTATCAGAGGCTGCATATAACAAGGTGTGTCATTTTGGATGTGTTTTCTTCAGTTCCTAACATTCACTTACATATGGATTGGATGTTTCTTAGGTGAACCCTTCATTTTACCAAGGTATCCTTCTGATAAGATCATTCTCATGGATTTGTGTTGGCAACAAATCTATGTGCATGAAAAGCAATCGCAAGCACAGAAGACCGGGTTGAAGTTCCCAGAATCTATTGGCAGGTACTCAGATCTAACTAACCACAAGGCCAAGAACATGGAGGAAGAAATGCAATGGAATACTATGAGAAGATTCAAATTATGAAATAATTTAGATTTTTGTGGCATGAAGAACAAGCTCAAGAGGAGTTACACCCATGTCTATTCGCTTGAGGATGTATGGGCAGACTGCAAAGATGAAGAAGATATAAGAAGGATAGATTTCAGTCATCTTACCCTGGAACAGTTTGAAAACTTGGATTTGGCAAAGATCCCAATGACCATGGAAGACATTGATGACAGAATAGACCCAGTCTATTAGGAAAAGAAGATTACTGACTCTCCACTTCCACCAGTGCAATGGTCAAAAAAGGAAAGTAAGTCTATCACTCAAAGAATCTCTCCTACTTTGGCAAACACCAATGCATGGTTGTTAAAAAGGAATCTTAGAATGAAACAATTGTTGGCATTATGTGAACCAATATGAGGGCATAATGACATTGTATGTTGTCATTGATGTCAATATGTTGAAGAGGTGAGAACCAGCATATGAGAGAACCAGTACAACACTGTGAACTGGCATGTGTGCCAAAGTGAAGCGGTGTGCTTGTTCAAAGGTGAACCAGCATATGGTAATGGGAACTAGCACATGGAAGCGTTGTATGACTACCAGTTGGTAGTCTCAACTTTAGGGTTTCCGGTTCAAGTGCTTCAAGCCTGTGTGGCTCAACCGGTGACTTTGTGTGATGAGTTAGCATGATAGCAAAGAACAGATCATGTTGTCACATAAGCCTTGTGTGCATGAAGGATCTCGCATGAAGAAGATTGTTCCTATCTACCTCGGGAATGTGCGAATTCTATAAAATGGTGATAACGAGTGATGGGTTATCAGCCACCATGAAATCGGTGGAAAATGAATGATGGAGATTAATGCAGTGTGCTCAACGGTCAAGATTGAACCCTTTGAATTCCTTAACCTAATAGGTTTAGGGTTTAGGGTTTATACTACCGACCTAACTATTTTCCTATAAGGTCGATGTTGTGACTCTTTCTAGGGTTGTTGGCAAAAGTTGTGTGTGAGTATCCAAGAGAAGGGATGCGTGATTCTTGCCAGACCAAAAGGAGAGAAGTGATACTTGTAGAGTGTAAGTGTAGAAGGTGAAGAGGAGCTTAAGTGGATCTACATTGGCATTGAGTATTGTTACCAAATCATTGTAATACATGTTGATCTCTAACCACCTCAACAATTGGAAAATCCCTTAACAGGGTAGCCTTAACCGACTTGTTGTAAATCCTTTAACAGGGTAATTCAAAGCTACTGAGTTCGAAGTCCTTTAGCTATTGAGTTCTTGAAATCCTCTAACAAGGTAACCTTTAACAGGGTTTAACCCTTAACCAGGTATTGTAGCCATCCCTTAACCAGGTGATCTCTAACAGGATCGGTTCCTAGCAGAACCTATTGTAATGTCTCTAACTGGACAAGGCTCCTAACAAAGTGGACTTCTAAAGAGTTCAAAATAGCTTGTGGGTATTCATCCCCACTATGGTTTTTCCCAGTTGGGTTTCCACATGAAAAATATGTGTGTCATGTGTGATGCTTTGATATTGTCTGTCAAGCATATCATGGTTCTGTGTTTTATGCATGTCAATAAAACATGTTGAACTAGCTGTTATTATGATCTGATGATAGATTACCTATTTATGCATAAGGGTGAAATGGTAGTGTAGTCTCGAGTTGAGTGAAAAGATAAGTGAGTAACCGGTTAATGCTTGTCTCAGACATTCTTAGCTTTACCAGTTGCACTCTGTTTCAAACTGGTGTCACTATCTGCCAGTCATTTCAAGTGTCTGTTGTCAAACCGGTTTAGGACTGTATTTTTGTCTGTATTGATTCACCCCCCCCTCTCAATACCAGTTTGGTACTATTTTCTCATCATTGAGTTATCAATTGGTATTAGAGCGTCCTCCAGGTCCTCTATGTTATAAGCTTAACCGCTTGAGGTAAAGATCCCAGTCAAATGATGAAGAGGGAAGGTCCAAAGTTTAACAAGGAAAATTTCAGTATATGGAAAGACAGGATGAAGATATACATCAGAAGCATTGGTGCTCAACACTAGAGCTATGTTGAGAATGCCTATGTTGCCCCTACCGATACTCTCACTGATGACCAAAAGAAAGAGATGTAGGAGAATGGGCAAGTTAAGGAAGCCCTAATTAGTAGTTTATCTGATATTAAGTTTATTGATGTTCAGGATAAGGTAAATCCCAAAGAGGTATGGGATAATCTTGAAAATATCTATGGCAGTGATGAGCATGTAAAACAGGCTAAGGAAGAAAGCCTGAGAGGGAAGTTTGAAGATATGCGGATGGTTGAAGGGGAGACCATTCAATAATATGGAATAAGAATCTAAACTGTTGTTGGAGATATCAAGAGTGCAGGTAGTAAAATAGAAGATTCCACTATGGTAAGCAAAGTCCTAAGATCCCTATTGTCGGTCTATGCAATAAGGGTTGCTGCTATTCAGGAGCTGAGATCAATAGACAAGACTAAGGTATCCCTGGACTCCATCATAGCAAAGTTGATAGCCTATGAGCTAAATCATTTTGATGGTAGTGTTCAAAATACTGAATCAGCTTTTAAAGCTTTTGTTGTACCATCCAGAAAAGGAAAAGAAGCTAGCACTAGTGGTGAACCAAGACAGAGCAGAGAAATGGATGATGAGGAGATTTTGATGGCATTTGAAGCTCTCCTTGCCAGGAAACTTCCTAAGGGAACCGGAAAATACAAAGGTAAGCTACCTTTGAAATGCTTTTCTTGTAACCGGATAGGACACATTGTTGTAAACTATCCTAATGGTGACAACAAGGACAAACCGGAAAGGTTCAAGAAATTCAAAGGAGGAAACCAGAGAAACTGCTTTGTGGCAGTTGATGAAGGTGTCACAGATGAAGAATCAGAGGATGAAGAAAATGAAGATATTGTGTTTATTGTTGTCAAAGAAGATGTGTCAAACAAGAAGGCTCTTGTCTCCCAGTTTGATAATACCAATGAGTGGATCATTGACAGTGGTTGTTCTCACCATATGACTGGTGACCGGAGCAAGTTTCTATCCTTGGAGGAGTATGATGGTGGTGAGGTTCACTTTGGAAATGATGCACCATGCATGGTCAAAGGCAGAGGTTCCATCTCTCTGAATGGAAAGAGTAGTGCTAACAATGTGTACTAGGTTGATGGTCTCAGACACAACCTTCTGAGTGCTGCCCAGTTGAATGATAGTGGCCTCACTCTCGAATTCAAGAATGGAGTTTACAGAATCAAAGGAAAGAATGGTGAATTGGTGGCCACCAGCATGTAGACCAAAGGTAACCTATTTCATCTGAATGCAAGTATAGGTACATGTCTTATGGCTAAATTTGATGATAGTTGGATATGGCATAGGAGACTCTGCCATGTAAACTTTGATAATATTGTGAAGGCTAGTAAGATCAAGGCAGTTAGAGGGTTGTCGGTGCTAAGAAAACCGGATAATACCTTGTGCAGAGAGTGTCAATTGAGGAAAATGTCTTCCTCAACCTTTAAAGGTAAATCTTTCACTGCTGACAACTTGCTTGATCTTGTGCATACTGATTTGTGTGGTTCTATGAAAACTAGAAGTGTGCAGGGTGATAGGTACTTCATGATTCTCACTGATGACTGCTCAAGAATGATGTGGGTCACATTCTTGAAAGACAAATCTGAAGCTTTTGTAAAGTTCAAAGCTTTCAGAGCATTAGTGGAGAAGGAAAGCAGTAAAAGGATCAAGTGCCTGAGAACTAATCAAGGAGGGGAATTCACTTCCGGTGAATTCAACAAGTACTGTGAAGAACATGGCATCAAGAGGCAATTGTCTGCCCCCTGAACTCCATAGCAGAATGGCCTAGCAGAGAGGAATAACTGGACTGTGGTTGAAGCAGCTAGAACCATGTTGATTCAAGGAAAGGTAGCTCACACCTTTTGGAGAGAAGCAGTGAGCACTGTAGTCTACACAATGAACCGGGTACTCATGAAGAAAGGTAAGGATAAAACTCCTTATGAGTATTGGACCAATAAGACACCTATGGTTAGCTACTTTAGAGTGTTTGATAGAAAATGTTACATCAAGAGGAGTGAACACCAGAGCAAATTTGATGCGAAATGTGATGAGGGAATATTCCTAGGATATTCCACCAAGAGCAAATCTCTCAAGTGTTTCAACAATGAGACTCATAGAATTATGGAAAGCATCAATGTAAGAGTTGATGAAACCTCTGAGAAAACTGAGGAAACCGGCAATGAGAAAGCGGTAAATGAACCGGTTGCAACCTTCTGGGAACCGGTTGTCAGTCAACCAAGTACCAGTAACAGTGTTCCTACACCGGCAGATGTAGATGTTGATACTGATGGAGATGAGGATAAAGAAGAAAAGCAAGAGGAATCTACCAATACCATTCCTCGGTATGTCAAGTTGAATCATGATCCTAAGCAGATCATAGGAGATAAGGATGCAGGAATCCTTACAAGAAGAAAAGTCAGAGAAAACTCATGTATGATCTCTGAATTCGAGCCTAAAACATTCAAAGAGGCACATAAAGATGAAGACTGAATCAAGGCAATGGTAGAGGAACTTGATCAGATAGAGAAAAATGGTACATGGTCCTTGGTACCCAAACCGGAGCAAAAAAATGTCATTGGTACCAAATGGGTCTTCAGAAATAAGCTGAATGAGGATGGCATAGTGATTAGAAACAAAGCCAAACTGGTGTGCAAAGGATATGCCCAAGAAGAAGGAGAAGACTATGGAGAAACCTTTGCTCCTATAGCCAGATTGGAAGGGGTTTGTATGCTTCTTGCATATGCAGCTTTTAAAGGCTTCAAAGTATATCAAATGGATGTAAAATCTGCATTCCTAAATGGTGTACTTGAAGAGGAGGTGTATATAGAGCAACCAGATGGGTTTTCCCTATCTAAAGATAGTGACATGGTGTGTAGGCTACATAAAGCCTTATATGGTCTAAAGCAAGCACCTAGAGCATGGTATGAACGCTTGCATTCCCATCTTGTGAAGATTGGATTTGAGAGAACAAGTGAAGACAGCAATATCTACTTCAAGTCTGAATGGGATCAGATCTTGGTCTGTGAGGTATTTGTTGATGACATTATCTTTGGTGGAGATGACAAGATGAGTCATGAGTTTGCAGATGAGATGAAGAAAGAGTTTGAGATGTCACTCATAGGGGAGATTAAGTTCTTCATTAGACTACAGATCTAGCAGATGAGAGATGGAATCTTTATCACTCAGTCCAAGTATTTCAAAGAGGTGTTGAAGACCTTTGGCATGGAAGATAGCAAACTGGTTGGTACACCGATGGTGACCGGTTGTAAACTATCCAAGAGGATGACTCAGCATTGGCTGATGAGAAGGAATACCGATCAATGATTGGTAAATTGCATTATGTAGTGCATAGCCAACCAGATATTGCACATGCAGTTAGCATTACTGCAAGGTTCTAGAAAAGTCCAAGAGAATCCCACTTGGTTGCAGTCAAGCGAAGTCTTAGGTATCTGAAGGGAACTGTTGACTATGGATTGTGGTATCCATATAGAAAGGATTTCAACTTGAAAGTGTTCACAGATGCTGATTGGGCTGGTAATGTAGATGACCAGAAGAGCACATCTAGTGGTGCATTCTTCCTCAATGGTAGACTAGTCTCATGGATGAGTAAGAAGCAGAGTTGTATCTCTCAGTCTACAGCGGAAGCAGAGTATGTTGCAGCTTTCATGAACTGCACTCAGACAATTTGGATGAAGCGTGTATTAAATGGCTTCAAAGTTCCTGTATCTGAACCGATAAGTATATTTTGTGACAATACTAGTGCAATTAATATCTCCAAGAATCCGGTTTTACATTCTAGAGCCAAGCACTTTGAGCTTAAGTGCCATTTCTTGAGGGAAAAGGTTCAGAACAAAGAGATTGCACTGGGACATGTTTCCAGTCAGGAGCAGTTAGGAGACATATTCACCAAGCTTCTCCCAAAGACTACATTTATGTACTTAAGAGGTGAATTAGGGGTGTTTCACCTTCAGGAGGTAAACTAAAATCATATGCTCCACATCAGTCAGGTATTGCATAGTCAAATTTATTTTGGATTGATGTGTTGAAGGATGCTACTCCTCAGGGGGAGCAGCATAATGGAACAGGGAAGCTTGTGCCTCCACCTTGGCATTGTTGTCAAAGGGGGAGAAGATATCTACAGAAATTTGGGGAGAAGATGTGAAGCGGAGAGATATCTTTGTATATTGCCATCAATGCCAAAGGGGGAGATTGTTGGCATTATGTGAACCGGTATGAGGACATAATGACATTGTATGTTGTCATTGATGTCAATATGCTGAAGAGGTGAGAACCAGCATATGAGAGAACCGGTATAACACTATGAACAGGCATGTGTGCCAAAGTGAAGTGGTGTGCTTGTTCAAAGGTGAACCGGCATATGGTTATGGGAACCGGCACATGGAAGTGTTGTATGACTACCGGTTGGTAGTCTCAACTTTAGGGTTTCTGATTGAAGTGCTTCAAGCCTATGTGGCTCAATTGGTGACTTTGTGTGATGAGTTAGCATGATAGCAAAGAATAGATCATGTTGTCACATAAGCCTTGTGTGCATGAAGGATCTTGCATGAAGAAGATTGTTCCTATCTACCTCGGGAATGTGTGAAGTCTGTAAAACGGTGATAACGAGTGATGGGTTAGCAGCCCCCATGAAATCAGTGGAAAACTAATGATGGAGATTAATGCAGTGTGCTCAACAGTCAGGATTGAACCCTTTGAATTCCTTAACCTAATAGGTTTAGGGTTTAGGGTTTATACTACCGACCTAATTGTTTTCCTATAAGGTCGATGTTGTGACTCTTTCTAGGGTTGTTGTCAAAAGTTGTGTGTGAGTATCCAAGAGAAGGGATATGTAATTCTTGCCAGACCAAAAGGAGAGAAGTGATACCTGTAGAGTGTAAGTGCAGAAGGTGAAGAGGAGCTTAAGCGGATCTGCATTGGCATTGAGTGCTCTTACCATATCATTGTAATACCTATTGATCTCTAACCACCTCAACAGTTGGAAAATCCCTTAACAGGGTAGCCTTAATCGGCTTGTTGTAAATCCTTTAACAGGGTAATTCAAAGCTACTGAGTTTGAATTCCTTTAGCTATTGAGTTCTTGAAATCCTCTAACAAGGTAACCTTTAACAGGGTTTATCCCTTAACTGGGTATTGTAGTCATCCCTTAACCGGGTGATCTCTAACAGGATCGGTTCCTAGCAGAACCTATTGTAATGTCTCTAACCGGACAAGGCTCCTAACAAAGCGGACTTCTAAAGAGTTCAAACAGCTTGTGGGTATTCATCCCCACTGTGGTTTTTCCCAATTGGGTTTCCACATGAAAAATATGTGTGTCATGTGTGATGCTTTTATCTTGTGATGCTTTGATATTGTCTGTCAAGTATATGATGGTTCAGTGTTTTATGTTTGTCAATAAAACATGTTGAACTAGTTGTTATTATGATTTGATGATAGATTACCTGT
The DNA here is from genome assembly GCF_030272615.1 of Cryptomeria japonica. Taxonomy (NCBI): domain Eukaryota; kingdom Viridiplantae; phylum Streptophyta; class Pinopsida; order Cupressales; family Cupressaceae; genus Cryptomeria; species Cryptomeria japonica. The sequence goes on along the minus strand of NC_081409.1, from coordinate 291,603,907 downwards.
TTATGCATAAGGGTGAAATGGTAGTGTAGTCTCGAGTTGAGTGAAAAGCTAAGTGAGTGACTAGTTAATGCTTGTCTCAAACATTCTTAGCTTTACCGGTTGCACTTTGTTTCAAACCGATGTCACTGTCTGCCAGTCATTTGAAGTGTCTACTGTCAAACCAGTTTAGGATTGTATTTTTGTCTACACTGATTCACCCCCCCACCCCCCCCCTCTCAGTGTCAGTTTGGTACTATTTTCTCATCATTGATTTATCAACAATTTCCTACTAGTACCAGAGATGACAATAATAGTGATGGCCCAGTTGGTAAGATAGCTATGGCTGAAACAAGAACCAAGGGCAAAGCATATTCACAAGCATTATCCTTGGCCCCTACAACGCAATCCAAGGGGAAAGGACCCAAATTAAAGTTCATAATTAAAGGTTCCAAGAAAGTCGAATCATCTTTAGCAACACAAGAGACAACCACAAAGGAACCAAAACATCAGACTGCTAGAGATACTGAAAAAGAGAAAGAGATGAAAGAAGGTGAAATTCCTCAACAAGAGGAAGTACAGGTTGAAGAAACATCACATCTTGGTGAAGTTAATGTTCCAGCCACTTCACAAGTACCAACTCATTTAGAAGTGATTATCCATTCCATCAATTCTGATTTTGATCAAGAAGAAGAGGAATTCGATGATGAGGACCTGGGCATGGGCATGACTCAATCAGAGACTGCCCAACAATTTATCGCACTATCTAACTTTTCCAGCCTGGATGATATTCCTTCAACCACCATTGAATCTTTAATATTAGAGTTTCCTAAAGCTATGGAGCAAGCGTTTGTGGAATAGCAAATGATGACTTTACCTTCTACGATGGTCATAACAGAGATTCCATCTCTGGTAAGCACTGAAGTTATTTCTACTATGGTGGTTATAACAGAAATTCCACCTCTTGTTAGTACTCAAATTGTTTCCACTACGCCTTCCACTCTCTCCTCAGTGGGCTTAATTGAAGAAGGGTCAACATCAGCAATTGTTACTACATCGACAGGTATATCACTGGATACTTCAGCATTGATATCAATAACAACATCTACAACCACTGCAAGTTCAAGCCAGTATGCTCCTAAAATACCAAGTGAGATTTAGCAAGAAGCTAATACTCCACCTACCAATCTAGAATTACCACCTTCGTGTAAAGCGAAAAATCGCGATCGAACCCTAGTTGCTCTCCCCTCTTCCAACTCCAAGGAGAGAGAAGGGAGATTCACTAGGGTTGATGGTTTTCACTTAGGGGAGAGACTTTACATTCAAAAGAGGGGTTGAAACCCACAAGATCCAATCCCACGCAATGCAAGATTGGATGCTAAATGAGTTTCAAGGGTTAAGACAGCAAGGCTACCCTCTTTTGTAAAGAATGTGCATAGAGGAATTGAGCTAGAAATGCATGGAAAGTGAGAAAGATTCACTTATAAACTGAGATAGGAATACAGTATGAAGCTGTGGACCTGGAATTAGCAGTAAAATGTCGATACGGCGCTGTCCTGCAAATTTGAGCAAAAGTTGTCGGGACGATGGCGCCCGGCGCCACGGTCCTCCGAAAAATCCGCGAAACGAAGGGGGATCTGTTTGTCTCTACACAAGGATTCCAGATCTTCAATTTCAGCCACGTACCTGCAACCTACACACAGAAAAGCGAAGATGATTGGGGGGTTAGGGATTAGGGGTTTGCCTTTAGGTCAAACCCCAGTTTTGGAATTAACCAAGAAATGAGCAAGAGCTGTAAATGTAAATGACTGTAAAACAAGTACTAATACCTTGTTCTAAGGATGTTTGTATCCTTATGTGCAAAGGTTTAGATGTTGTATGTTGTATGTTGTAGTAGTATGTGATCTCCTCTTCAATGGTTGAATCCTTGTCTTGAATGCAACACTTAGCCTTGAATGGAGACTTGAAATGATCAATTGCTTGAAGGAATGCTTGAATGCTTGAATGCTTGAGTATAGTTTCCACGCCTTTTTCATCATGTATGTATCTCTCCAAATGAGAGAGGAAAATGTAGTTTATATACTTGTCATTTAGGGCTGATAGACTGATTTTCCCGACCTTAGGCCGACCAGGAAAGTTTATTTTCCAATTTGCAAACAAAAAGACCCGAAGTCCAAAAGAGACCGGGCCCAAAATAGGACCCAGGGACCAGGGCGCTGGGCGCCATGGTCCTGGGGACCAGGGAACTGGGCACCCTGGTCCTAAAGGACCAGGGCACTGGGCGCTCTGGTCCCACCTCCTGGGACAGCAGGGTGCAAAGGAGGTTCAGGCCAGGGTGCAAGAAAATGTAGTTTTCAGTGTCATAATCAGGTTTCGGGGTCTCCATTCAGCTTGTGTATTGTGTCGCCATCGTGAAGACCAAAATGCAGTCGAAATTGCAAGTGTCACAATTTTAGGACGCTACATTTAGCCCCCACTTTAGTGGGAGTATGTATGCTCATACTTCCGGTAAAGTACAAGGAAACAACATTGAAAGACTTTCACCACGTCAAGGAGGCAAGACACACCAAGCCCCCAGTGGACTAAGGATCTTACGACTTCAATTGACAAAGTAAAAGGGAAGATCATGAGGGAGAACCATGACTGTCAGTAGTAAGGTTCCCTCACTATGAGTCATGCAAGAAAGATATCAAAAATTCTCAAGGCAAGGTTAAATTTGCCAAGAAATTCTCAAGTATCTTGAAAAGATATGAACGGGATGTATGCCCCCCTACGTTAAAGCGATCGCACACGCCTCACCGGGGGTGATTGCTTTAAGGTAGTGATACATATAAGAATGAGAAAGGAAAGGAGCACGTTATCGCAAGGATTTAGTTCCCAAGTGTGAGATAAGCCCAAGGATAATAGACACAAAACACAAAGAACGAGGTGACTTCGCTTTCCTTGGGGTCAGTATGCTGTATGATAAGTCATGTATATATATCATATGTATGTATGCATAATTGTTCTTCATTCCCCAATCAAGGAAGGTCACCTAGAAGAAGGGAACACATGTGTCTTTTGAGTCAACATGAGAGAGATCGAGAGATCTCAATGCTTTGCATCGTCCTCAAGTAGACAACACTAAGGACAACAAATAGAAGAATGAGAATAACATATAGAAGAAGTAACACAAGAGAGGAGGAGAGAGTCTGCTATGCTAATGTAACTAGTCTAGCACGTCATCTACCCCCCAATCTTGCTGATCAATGTTTCGGGAAGGCAGGGAACACGCTAGAGGAGGAACATTCAACACAGCAGATGGAGCTATCACAAGATCCAAACAGGGGCTATGTTCATGTTCCGAGCCACGTTGTTCTTGTCTAGGAGCTAGGATAAGTGCTTTAGAAAATTTGTTAGATAAATGGTTATCAATATCAACAAGTTCATATTCACTATCAGAAGCAAGAGGAGTAACATTTTCATCATCCATAACATTTTCATCTATATCATCATCAAGATTTATAAAAATAGGATTTTTAACTCGCACAGGATCAAGACCATCATGCATCTTATGTTTAGGAGATTTAGGCTCAATGTCCGGCTGAGGAGAAAATAGAATAATGCTTGTTGAAGGTGTTTTTGGAGATTTCAAAGTTTGAGAAGCAGCTGCTTGAGCTCTAAGACGATGCTTTCGTCAGCGTTCACGTGCAGAACGATTTCGTCTAGTCTTAGTAGGAAGTGAAGAAGATTGAGGAGGAGGAATGTTCTCATCCCTATCACTTGGGTGTTTAGGTTGTGGTCTCTTAGGCTGGATAATAGGAGAAGAAGAAGGTCTCTTCTCTCTATAAAAGGAAGGGGGAGGAACTGCTCCATATAAGGGAGGAATATTTGGTTTAGGAAGGAGACCAAGCCCATCATGACGAGGAGGTATAGGTCTACTTTTAGGAAGTTTATTAGATATAGACATAGTCACATCCATAGGGATGGGTTGGGAATCTTCTTGAGGAAAGACATTAGTTTTATCTTTCAAAGGAAGAACTTCCTTCTCAAGAATGATAGGAATGTAGGGTTTAGGTGTTCTAGGTTCACTTAAAGATAGGATCATATCTGTCTTCCACTTTTGATAAGATTTGAAAAGACGATCACTTCGCGGAGGAAGGGATTGGAATTGTTTAGGCCAAAAGTAATCAATAGGAATGCTAGAAGTTCTTTCATCTGGTTTAAAGAGGCTATGATTGACAGTAACAACTTCACCATTATGGGGAAATTTCAAACACTTATGTATAGGAGAAGCAATAGATTTCATGGAAGATAGCCAAGGATAGCCAAGCTTCACACGAAATTGTTCGGAAGATGGAATAATAGCAAAGTTCACATCAAGGGATTTGTTATGGACCTCAATAGGTAATGTAATAGAACCAATTGCAGGAGAAGAAAATGCATCAAATAGTTTCACAATCACATCTGTTTTGTCATAGATCACTTGATTCAATTGCAAAGTAAAAAGAAATTCTTCAGTAATAACATTAACCATGCATGAAGGATCAATAAGAACTCCACGGCAAGGTGTATTCTTGACTTTTGCAACTATGTATAAAGGACCATCAGGTGCCCTAATAGTTTCACTGGAATCAAATGTGATGGAAGGTTCTTTAGGGTTTTCTTGCTGCTCTACGAAGTTAATCACATTCGAAGCCATAGACACAAGACCATCAGATGAAAGAGAGGAATCATTAGTCTCAATCGCATTAGAGGTATGAGAAGATAATGGATCAGTGAAAATCTGAAGATTTTGATTAGGAGGAGCTACAGATGTATTGCCTTTATCATTCACTCCAGAAACAGAAATAGTATTATTATCAATCAAATCTTGAATTTTACCCTTTAGAGAAAAACATTTTTCAGTATCATGCCCAAGCTGACGATGAAATTGACAAAAGGCTTTGTTATCAAAATAAGGTGAAGTAATCTTTGCAGGATCAATTTGCCTTATAGGAGGAAGAGTAAGCACATTTTGTTCCAATAACTTATTCATAATACTATGCAATGATTCATTCAAAGGAGTATACTTTCTTTCTTTCTTGAAAAATTTAGAAATAGGAGGCACACCTGATGCTGCATTCACATTGTTGTTGATGATGTTTTCATTGAATTTGATGGAATCTCTGTTCGGTTTAAACTTCCCAAATGGTTGTTGACTGCTATCACCCTTATCACTCGGAGCCATAGGATGTGATTGTTCCATTTGACTCACAGTCAGTTGATAATTGTGAAGAGTGGCACACAACTGCTGGAAAGAAGTAAACTCAGAAAACAGAAGTTTGTCTCGAATATCTTTTTGTAAATTAGAAATAAAGATTCTTTGAATATCATTGTCAGGCACTGGAAAAAAAATTTGAGCATACAAATGCTTATATCTACCAATGAAATCAGTCACTTTTTCTTTAACACCTTGTTTACAATGCATTAAATCAATCAAAGTAACTTTAGGACTTATATTGTTTTGAAATTGTTGAATGAAAACATTTGCAAGTTGTTCGAAAGAAGTAATAGAATAGGAAGGCAACGAGAAATACCATTGTAGGGCTTTGTCTCTTAATGTTCTAGTAAACAATTTTTCAAGCAACCTTTGGTCATAAGCAAAATCAGTACAGATTGTTTGAAAAGTCTTAACATGTGTTAGAGGATCACCCTTACCATTATAAAGCTCCAAATGCGGAATTTCAACATGTTTAGGAGGAATAGCTCGAACAATGTCAAGAGAAAGTGGGCTCGCAACATCAAATGTGGGCACACTAAACTTAGATTGGTTCATAGAGGCAATTTGTTGCTGTAAAGAAGAGACAGTTTGTGCAAGATTGTTAATGGTCGCTTCAGTCGAAGAGTTCATATTAGATGTGTTAGATTGAGATGGAGGTGTTATGTTATTGAAAGAAGGCAAAGAGTAAGGTGGTGGGACTCTATGATAATTAGTCATAGGAGATGATTGGATAGGAGGAACACTACAAGGAGGAATGGAATGATTAAACGAATTGCCCCCTTGCGTCATGTTCATTTGTGGTGATATAATAGGAACACTCATTGAAGGAGTGAATGAAGAAGTTGGATTGAATGAAGGAAGAGGGTTAATTGAAAAAGAAGGATTGCCCCCATGACTGGTGATCACAGGAGGAATGTCTTGTGTAGAAGTAGCCATTATGTTTGATGTAAAGGTAGGTATGCTAGCAATAGAAGTCATCAAAGGAATAGAATGATTGACTTGAGTAGGAGGTTGTGTATAACCTAAAGTTTCAGCACAACTCTTCATAGGCATCACATTCGAATCCACAATGTGTGCAATACCACGCAAAATATCAATTCCATTCTTATCACTTTGAAGCATACGTTTTAGACCCTTAATTAAAGGAAGAGCTTGACTATCGGGATACTCATGAGATATCCATTGGTGAAAATCGTCAAATTGGTTATCCAATTTCAAAATTTGTTCTTCAGAAACCTCATGGAGAGCTTCTTCATCATTAGGAGGATTAGAGGAATTACCCATGTCCTCGTTAAAAAGGCTATTCAAATTAGGTTCCATCTCCTCGGTAGTTAAACTTCGGAAAGACTTAATTCTACGGCTTCGTCTAACGGGAATAGTGTAAGTAGGGCTTATTGTTGTAAAACTCATGCACTAGAGAAGGAGAGAAAATTTTGATTTTAGAGGTAGCAATTTTCAGTAAAATCAACCAATCTTCTGGATTTAAGTTGTTAAATGCAATCACGACAGTCTCCCAAAATTTCAGAAAAAATGTCCGGGACCGTGGCGCTCGGAGTGCAACACGGTCCTTGCAACTTTTTTCGAAATTTGCAGGGATGAAAGGTATGATGATTTTAAAGCCAATCTGAAAAAATTGAGTGGTTTTACGATCTGTAGGTAGGCCAAATTAAAGTTGCAATCTCAAAATTGAACCCTACCCAGATTGTCGAAAAATGCAAAATTTGAATTTTGAAAAAGAGAGGGAAACTGAAATTTTGAATTTTATGATTTTAGAGGGAATGCCAAAAGCAATGCAAGTTTTGAAATTCAAAAGTTGACTCAATTTCATGCAAAATTCAACTTTGAAAGCGGAAATCAAAGTTGTTGTAATTAAGCACTTAATTTCAAAAGTCACAAAATGCAAGAATTTGAATAAAGCACTGAAATTTTTAATGAATATTAACGCACTTTTCAGATTTAGGACAGTAAGAACACAATTTTGACACAAAATTTCAGTTTCAATGATTTTTGAATGTTTAAAAGCCTTAATCCAAGCAATTACAAGACCAACTTTGACTGTAATTTTGAAGGTGTTAAAATTGATAAAATCAGCCAAAATTCTGGATTTTAGCAGGAAAATACAGTAAGATCTAGCTCCTGAAATTTCAGAAAAAATGTTGGGGACGATGGCGCTCGGAGTGCACACGGTCCTCGCAACTTTTTTCCAAATTTTTAGGGATGAAAGATATTGTGATTTTATTGCGGAATCCAAAGTTACAGCTGATTTGGAGATGTTTTGATCAGTGAAATTGTCGGACAAAGGTTGAATCAAGAAGGTTTCAAAAATTAGGGTTTTGACACTTAACCACTTAATTTTCAAAATTAAAGCACAAATATGAATTGATAATTTGTAATAGAAGGATAGATCTGAAACAAGCATTAACATTTAAACATTTCACAAGCTTAATTACTAAAAAGAAATTTTAGGGTTTTTATGCAATCACCTCTAAAATTTTGCAAAAGATCAAACATGGAAATGTAATCAATTTTTTCAAATCTAAGCATGAAAAACCAGAAAGGATGTTCACGTCGGGTTCACCAAAATGTAAAGCGGAAAATCGCGATCGAACCCTAGTTGCTCTCCCCTCTTCCAACTCCAAGGAGAGAGAAGGGAGATTCACTAGGGTTGATGGTTTTCACTTAGGGGAGAGACTTTACATTCAAAAGAGGGGTTGAAACCCACAAGATCCAATCCCACGCAATGCAAGATTGGATGCTAAATGAGTTTCAAGGGTTAAGACAGCAAGGCTACCCTCTTTTGTAAAGAATGTGCATAGAGGAATTGAGCTAGAAATGCATGGAAAGTGAGAAAGATTCACTTATAAACTGAGATAGGAATACAGTATGAAGCTGCGGACCTGGAATTAGCAGTAAAATGTCGATACGGCGCTGTCCTGCAAATTTGAGCAAAAGTTGTCAGGACGATGGCGCCCGGCGCCACGGTCCTCCGAAAAATCCGCGAAACGAAGGGGGATCTGTTCGTCTCTGCACAAGGATTCCAGATCTTCAATTTCAGCCGCGTACCTGCAACCTACACACAAAAAAGAAAAGACGATTGGGGGGTTAGGGATTAGGGGTTTGCCTTTAGGTCAAACCCCGGTTTTGGAATTAACCAAGAAATGAGCAAGAGCTGTAAATGTAAATGACTGTAAAACAAGTACTAATACCTTGTTCTAAGGATGTTTGTATCCTTATGTGTGAAGGTTTAGATTTTGTATGTTGTATGTTGTAGTAGTATGTGATCTCCTCTTCAATGGTTGAATCCTTGTCTTGAATGCAACACTTAGCCTTGAATGGAGACTTGAAATGATCAATTGCTTGAAGGAATGCTTGAATGCTTGAATGCTTGAGTATAGTTTCCACGCCTTTTTCATCATGTATGTATCTCTCCAAATGAGAGAGGAAAATGTAGTTTATATACTTGTCATTTAGGGCTGATAGACTGATTTTCCCGACCTTAGGCCGACCAGGAAAGTTTATTTTCCAATTTGCAAACAAAAAGACCCGAAGTCCAAAAGAGACCGGGCCCAAAATAGGACCCAGGGACCAGGGCGCTGGGCGCCATGGTCCTGGGGACCAGGGCGCTGGGCGCCATGGTCCTGGGGACCAGGGCGCTGGGCGCCATGGTCCTGGGGACCAGGGCGCTGGGCGCTCTGGTCCCACCTCCCGGGACAGCAGGGTGCAAAGGAGGTTCAGGCCAGGGTGCAAGAAAATGTAGTTTCAGTGTCATAATCAGGTTTCGGGGTCTCCATTCAGCTTGCGTATTGCATCGCCATCGTGAAGACCAAAATGCAGTTGAAATTGCAAGTGTCGCAATTTTAGGACGCTACACTTGGATGGAGATAGTAGCACCTAAGAGGAAGAAATGGGTGATTTCACCTAATGAGTTTGATTTTGAGCAGTTGGTTCCTCCGAAGCCCAAGGGAACAAAGAAGTCGAAGCCTGTTTCCCAGGTGTTAGTAGACCCAGCTTCTAAAAGGAAGTATGTTGAGGTCATGGTACCATCATCAGATAAGAATAAAGATGATATACAACTTGAGGATTACATCATGCAAACTGTAGAGCTTGGGGAGGAGATGCATGAGAGTGTTAAGTTGTATTCTCAGACGGCTTTTAACTCTTTGTTACGGAGACTTGACCAAGAGAGGGATGAGAAGAATGAATTAAAACATAAATGTGAACAATTGACTAATGTTTTTCTGAAAGTTACACAATCCTCCCAGGAAGTTGAGCCCATAGGATCCTCAATGGACACTAAAGCTCTTAAAAAAATTGAATAGGTAGGAGCCAAGGGTCGAGTGGACGAGTGGATTGCACAGCTGAAGTCAGAAGGGTCTCATCTCCTAAGTTCAACAGTTGGGTTATTGACAGATTTTGAAGTGATCCAAAGTGAGATGAAAAGTGTCAAAACTTTATTATCTCTGGAGATTGAAAATATTGAGAAGAGTACAATCCTTTGGAGCAAAATGGAGGACTTCATAATAGACGTCCTCGTTGAAAATAAAGTGGTTTCTTCAAGGGAAAAATATATCCAAATCTTCTCGCTATTGTCTTACAAGAAAGAGATAATAAGGTTGATGATAGCAAAGCTGGATCGAGAAAGGAAGGAATTTGATGATGAGATTGATCTCATTTATACCAGAATTGTCGACCTTCCTTGTTATCTAAATGATGACAATCAAAATCTTGTTACTAGTGATGCCATCACATAGGAATTTCTTTCCTTAATGGATCACTGCACAACATGGGATTTATCACTTGGTGCATTCGATAAGTTACTGGAGATCCAAGGAAGTTTTTAGGTCCTCGCATCCATGCTAAAGGACGGGAAAAAGAAATATGTAGAGGCTGAAGATACGATTTCTCGTGTTCGTGTAATAGAAGATTCTACCCCAATGCCAAAGTAGGCTAAGATGGAGTCCATATTGACTAATTTCAAAGAATTCCACAAATCAAATGAGGAGGAGAAAAATGAATAAAATTTTCCTTTTTAACATTTTATTTTCATGTAGTTGCATTGTTAGATGTTGCAAGTTTTCTCGCAGCTACATATTTTCTTTGTGTTTTAGTTGTAGTCAAGTGGGATTGTGCAGTTGAACTAGTCAACTATGCCCACATTTTTCTCCACTCTTCTTATATATAAGGGGGACCCTCATTTGTATATTTTTATCTTGGATTATGCTAAGCAAAACTCTGCCAAAGTTTTGCCTCAACTAAGACTTTGAGATTTTGTTGTGAAAATTTTATCAAGCAAATAAAGAAAGCGATTTTATTTGATCCCAAACTTTGTGTTGTGTTTAAAAAAAAAGCTGCTTATATGAGTTGATGTTCTTACATTCATGACTTATATATGTTCTTGAATGTCTTGATATAGGGAGTATTGTTAAATGGATTAAAGAGCTCTTGAATTGTGAAAGTAGACTTTGTGCTCCTTGAATATTTGAGAAATTTTCTATTGTTAAGTGATTAGTAGTAGGCTTTGTATTGCTACTATTGCTTGTAGTTTTTAGTATTAAAGAATTATACTTGAATACTTTGAGCTACAAGTTGAATTCCTTATCATTGTGACAATTAGTTTAGTTAGTGTTATATTCAAGAAAGACTTTTTGCTTCTTGCTTATAAAATCTTGGTATAGTTTGTTGGATAAATTTATTAATTTCCTTAAGTATCAAAGTGATTGGGAAATTGTAACAAAGTGGAGGGAGAATACATTAACTCTGAAAAAAAGAGTTATATGCCCATCACTAACCCACAAATTTTAAATTTCTTATTAATTAGAGAAGAGATTTCAAAGGGAACCTCCCCTTGATGAGAGGAAAGATTAATTTCTCAACATAGTTGTGTGTGAATCATATATTTTGTCATTGGTATGCTAGTGACAAAATATTCACCCAACACAATGATAACTACTTCTATGGAAAACTATAAGCATTATGAGAAGATGGGAGAGAAATTAACTAGTGACAAAAGCAGTGTATTTTCAAAGTGCGGTGAGCATCAAACCATCATCTCTAAACATTTTAAATCCTCTAACAAATTGTCATACTTTTTTGCTTAATTAAATATAGCATTATGTTTTGTTTTGTTTTTTTAGATAAGTACTACCATTATGGGGTAGCTCCCTTTATTCATATTACATTTTAAATATAGCATTATTACTTTTAAGTTGTAAATATTAATTTTAACTCATCACATAAGTCATCACAACAATTGAACATACATACATTTAATAAACATTACATTTTACATTTAGTCATGTGGTGTATTGGACTATGTGTTTTTTTTGTTGCTTTTTTGTTGTTTTTTGTGTCCCCTCGGTGGGTTGTCTCTTTGTGGTTGGCTCTGTATAGTTGCTTAGTTGTGTTTTATCCTTCTCTATTTTTTGATCAACTTTTTGTAAAGGGCTTCGAGGTCCCTTCAAAAATTGTTCTTTCCGTAAATAATCAAAAATAATTGAACATTAATGCATTCAATAAACATTCCATTTTATTTGAAACTACCACTAAGAGATTCATACGAATAATTTTATTTGAACAAGGTATTTGATCAATATTTCATTAAACAAGGTATTTTTTATAATATACCATTTATATCGAGATGACATAACATACAATTTTATAGATGTATGATTAACACATATATTGAGTGAAATACAAATAATGTCTTTAAGTAATCAAGTCTTTAACATTCTTCAACTACATGAGGGAGAGCATCAACCAAGTGCTTTTCCTCCAACCATGAACCAATAGTCCCCTGCACACCTTCCATTATGTTGTGGCCCTACCCTTCATGATCTCATACCATATTAAAGAAATAACCAGGAATATTATGTCATGCAAGAACTAGTGTTGTGTCTAATCACAAACAATCTATCAACAAATCTAGATTCCCTCTAGATGAGTATATGATAAAGTCTGACTATTTTACAAGGGAGTAGACATTGTGAACCAATAATGCAAGCAATTATTTTGAACTACTTTGGCAAAAGTTTCAATAATTAAATGCTTTTCCATGATGGAGACGTGTGGCATATGTTCACACATCTCTATCTCAAACTGGTTATCAATAATTATAATTTCATGTTCAAGCACACATGATAGTTTAATAATCCTTGGAACATATACATATTTTCATATGAACATAATCCTCTTATCACAAGATTGGCTAGATGAATTTTTAGTTTATACCAACTAAAATCACCTAGGAAAGTATGTGATAGATTTCTAACAAAAATTATTTAGCAAAAATGCTAATTTTTTACCATATTATGCATTTCTAGTATGAAATCAAGCTAACAACTTATAATAAAATATGTTGAATGTAAATCAAAAGAGACTAAAATGTATACTTGCTTAAATGGTAGTATAGTAATGTGTCATTAACTTTTGTTCCATGTTTATTAATAAAATAAATTAATATAAGTGAATCCAAAACTTATGCATTGCTCTATCTTAAACATTATATAAATAGGTTTAAATAAGGTTGTATAAAAATACTCCTTTCAAAGAAATTTGATGTTTATATGAAACTTGCAAACCCTAAAAAGGTTAGGTAGTAGCAAATAACTATTCTTCCTCAAGAATAGTTATTTAAATAGCCAAAAGATTTATGCATTTAGAAGAGTTCTTATTAAACAAAAAGTAATAGATTTGATACTAACATTCCTTATTAAATACTTCTTTCAAGAAGGATTCATATTCATCTTTGTATATAGAAACATTCCTTATTTATAAGTATACATATATAAGTGCATATGGGTAAAAGCATAAACTTATGTCATGCTTTGAACCAACAAAATAGTTTCTAGCAAAAGTGTTTTGATTGGAATGGTTTCAAATAGAACAATTTCACCCAAAACCATGTGGCATATATAATTTCAATCAAAACCTTTTTTCTTAAAACTATAAAATAAAAATTTGTTTCTAGGTTGAATTTACATGTAAGGTTTTTGACAAAACTTTTTCAGTTAGAAGTATTTCAATCAAAATTGTCTATGTGGCAACTTAACCCCTATTTTGAGGTAAATTAAAAAAAAAAACTTCAACTTCAACTTTGAATTCCTCCAACTAAGGGTAATTTAATGAAAATCTAAAAATACCCTTTTGTAGCAGTGTAGATCTATTAGTTTGTCAATTGAGAATATGAAAAAAAATTCCTTATCAACTTCTACACTAACCTGCAAACTAAATTCCTTGATTATTACATCCACATGAAGAATCCCTTGGTTTTCATCTAGGAATGTGCATGGAAAATATGATGTTTTCTCTACAATTTACTCCTTATATACACACTCATCTATGCCTTCCACATATCTTTGATGAGTAGATCTAGGGTATTCATTCAATATTCCATCAGTTCTCGCTGCTCAATGTACATTTCCTAAGTGGGAAGCACTCCATTGCCAACCAGGATTTGTAAATGAAAGTCTTCTAACTTTAACCAAGCATCTAAGTTCTTTTCCTATGTTTCCAGTTCATGTGAGAGAAGATTATTGGAAACCAATAACACTGAGATGGGGGGGTGAATCAATGTTATACCAGAATAGTAGATTTTAGCCTTAACAAAATATTCATGCACCAACCGGTATACCGATATAAATAGAATTGAAATAATTAATGCAACCAATAATCCAAACATATAAATGAGAATCATAACACACATTTATACATGGAAAATCTCAATGAGGAAAAACCATGGTTGGATTTGTGACCCACAATATCAATTCACTATCCATATGAAGAGATATTACAATATATGATGGGCCTACACTTGCAGGAAGGCTTACAGCCTAGAGCACACTGCTCAATCACAATAGGAGCCTCACTGAATACATCAAATACCAAACAAAAATCTAGAGAACTATGAACTGCTAAGATAGCATCTTCTATGTCAAAATACAGTTTTGGTTTAAGCTCTATCTGTTCCAGTTGAAACCCTAAACCCCTTTACTAGAAAAACCCTTACAATAAATTCCTCACATACATAGTCCTCTGATATATTTCACATCATATCATATTTATGTATCCATTACATTACATCCATCCTATCATCATCTCAAAAATGATCTAATCAGTCTGCCCTATATACCCTATACAAATTTATGCCTTATGTCGGCTTACAAAGATATATACAATATCAAATTACATGTTAGCCATATAACATAAATGAATAAACATTAAAACAAGTCACCGATGTCGGATCCAAGATATGTTAGCCTCCAATACTGATGACCTTTACTATACCATGTCGGCCTGCATTTTCAATGACCAAAGAAATCTTCTATCCTGTCGAGGATGATGTCGGTGTAGAGTCTATGAAGTGCTTGTTGGTACACCATATGAATCCAAAACCCAAAATCATGTTTCCATCAATGATAAAATAATGAAACCTATCCAATAGAATGTCAATTGCCAACAATATCCCCCTTTGGCATTGATGGCAACACTCATGTCAAAAATGGTCATGGTTTCAACTATTGGTTTCATCCTACCTGCTCCCTCTGAGCTGAATATGCAAAATGCTCCATATCTCCAAAAACTTTGTAACTCCCCTAATGATCTATACTACTCCCCCTTTGACATCAATTCCTAAAAAAAATTCAAAGAATAAGTATTGTACACTGAATACCTCCAAAAATGTCTTACCGGAGCTTGACCAATTTCAAGATTTTAGGATAAACTTTCTCCAGTTAATTCCATATAAGTATCCCAATCGGGTTTGAATGTGTCAGAGATAGATACAAGTTCACTCAGTAAATATGCAAGTGATCCTTTCTCATTAACTTTTGTTGGTGTGGGCTTTCCCAACATATCCATGCATTCCTTCTTATGTACACAGAGTGAATCCAATCTTGGACTCACCAAACCTCTGAGACTTTTGCCTCTCCAAATGATTTTATCTCTTTCCTTTTCAAGAGCAGAAATTTGGTTCTCCAAAGTCAAAATTTGTCCATCAATAGATGTTGTCAGTGAAATTAGTCCATCAAAAGAGTTAGCAATACTAGCAATCTTCTCACGTATCTCTTTTATCTTTTTATCTACATTTGTTGTAAGTATCTTAGTATTGCAACATACCATGTATATATTAGTACATTGTTTCAAATAATTTTCTATCAAAATTATCTTCTCCTCAATCTTTTTCTTCTCTCTCTCAATGATTTGATCAAAAGCATCTCTCTTAGCCAAAGTGAATTTTTCAAGTGCTTGTCGATTAGAGATCTAATGTAAGGATTGAAAGTCTTTTGATATGTGCTCAGTTATTACCTTAAGCTTTTCAGAAGGGCTCACTTCATTTTCAATCTTACACTCTGGGACCAATCTATGCAAAACAATTATGGATTGATCTATAATCCCTTTGTCTGTGGTTCCCTCCATCAATTTCTGAGCAGCCATCATCATTAGTTTTGTGGGACTCATCTTTGTGATGGTTTTATTTTCAACTAGAGAAGTGTCAATTGTCAATAATGATGTTCCAGCAACTGGTTCCCTACCGGATTCCCTTGTTTTCTCTGATGATTTATCCTTTATTACCTCCTCACTTGCACTGGTGGCTTTGCCACTTGGTGCAGTTTGTGCAACTATCGGTTCCACTCTAGGAATAGTATCCTTAACCTGTACATTAGTATCTGGAGGACAATTGTCCTCAATGTTAGTATCTTATACAATGTTCTCAGTATTAACCGATGTCTCTATATTTTTATGTACATTTATGTTTACTGGTGGCTCAATTTCCACTATCTTGATATTCTTCAAAACTGAGGGTGGAGTACCCATGATCCCTTTTCCTTTCCCTTCAACTAGTGTATCTACGGTATCTGTCTTTGTCTCCAGTGAAGTAAATAATCCTCTGTGTTCTCCCAAAAATTTGATCCAAGCCTTCTATGTTTCTTTTATTACCTCATTCATCCTTCCTAACATCAGGCTAGTTATTCTATGTTTGCTATTGAATACCTTCCTATCAGTAGCCTCAATTATTTTTTCCATCTCATCTAGAGTTATAGCAACACAGATTGCCAAAAGTTCTTGCATTTTAATGTGTTTGTCCTCTTGCATTGCAGATAACCTTCTAGCATCCAACATGTTATATAACTCTACCGGTATTTGATTTTCTATCTCTATTAATGATTTCTTATAGATATCCAAATACAATAGAATTGTTTCCTCTACTTCTCTCTTCTCATCAACTTCTAATGTATCATAATAAGAATTAACATTTTTCAGCATCCCATCCTTAGTAATTTCATCAACAATTTCAGCACAAGTCATAGGTGGTATAATAGCCACATTACCAGTCTCTAGTGCCAAATCAATGTCACTCTTCTTCCTCCTTCTAGCAGTACTGGATGCAGTTGTTGATGTAGCCTTAGGTTCTTGTTTTTGTGTTGGTAACTTGATGGTGACCTTCCTAACTGGTTGTTTCTTTGCTTCCACTTTAGGTTCTTTTGGTTTCTTCCTCACAACCCTTATGAAAGATAATGGTGTGTTATCTTCAAACTCAGAATCTGTAGTCACGGGTTCAATGTGAACTACCGGATCCTTCCTCTTTCTCCCTTTCTTTGGGACAGCATCAATTAGTGCCTTAATTTCCTTTGAAACCTCATGTACATACTTACTTCCCTTTCCTTCTTGTTTTTCCCTTTTCTTCTAGTTGAACTCTGTTTCAACCTCAAGAGTCTTCTATTGTGCAATTCCATAGGGTTTCTCAACCTCATCAATTTCTGTATCAATTAGCATTTTCACATAGGCATCAAGAATCTATGCATCTACCTCATATCCCATTTCCTCTATCCAAATCTTTTGGGGTTTGACTTCCTCCATGAGAGTCACATCCTTCTTAACCATGAAATAAATGTTGATAGAGTATTTCTCTACTATATGCTTAGGTATTCTTATCCTAGACCTCATAGATTTTTGAAAAGATTTAAAGTAACCCCATACCTTATCATCTCTTAGACTTCCCAATGCAGCAATTTATTGGTTTAGTTGTCTTCCTAATGGGATGTCAAAAGCCCATTGCTTCCTACCAGAACTGGGAGTATCATTCAAAAATTATAGTATTAAGAAGACCAACAAATTTCCATACCGAAAGGTTCCCTTCTTCTCACCTTTAATTTTCCCTAAGTTGATCAACAATTCTTCAAGTATCCAGCCACAAAGATCTAACTTGATACTATCCCTCATCATCTTATATGCAGCCAAAATACATGAATTGGAAACTGAATTCAATCGGTTAGACTGCGTTACCTTGTAGCCTATAACCATGCTTCCAAATTTGATGTTGGTGTTGGTGATAGTGCTCACCTTCATCATTCTCTTGTTTGTTGTGGCATTGGTGATCTGCCTCACGAAGTCATTTGACACTTTCTTATCCAGATTTTGCCCTACCGATGGAAAACTTGTAATTGCCCAGATGGCTTCCTTAGTAATTTTATAGGGTTTGTCTAGCCATATGAATTCCCCATGTACTCTTCTTAGTACATATCTGACTATTTCATCCTCGAACTCCGAAATATCTAGAATATTTGTGAACCCTAGATCTTCGATGTGTGTTGATTTGATATTACCAAATTCTCCCATGAGTTCATTCATATACATCCCTTTGATCTCTAAAGTGCTTAAGTCCTCTATATGTCAATGAATGTAAGCCTTAACATCTTCTACATGCACCACTCCCTCTGAGACGCAAGAAAATGCTCCAACTGAATCTTCCTTGGTAGCCACATGTGGATACCGTTTGAAAATTAGCCTGGGGCAGTCCTTAACCTCTACTATAGTTGGATTTGCAATAAAAATAGGAAAAAAAATATTATCCCGCTTCCATGATTCAAGAAAAATACCTTTAGATCGCTTTCCAGTGAAAAATTTTGACAAATCCTTCTAGATGTCTGTGTGATCACTCAAGAAGAAATTTGATTGCCTCTGAATAGCCTTTGATTGCACTAAGTCACTCTAAATCTCTCTTTGAATGCAGAGTGATTAACAACAAAGTGTATTTGACCTTTTATCCTTCGAAAGAAAAACCCTAATCTTCCATTGACATAAATGACTACCAATGAAAGATATCGGATCTCGCTCAGAATATATCCATTCTAGATAATCTTCTCCAATATCTGGAACATCTTCTAGAATCTCTTCCAAGGGCATATGCATCATCTTCATGAATTTTGCCTACCCCTAAGGCATCTTCCTTAGTTACCGGATGAGCTCACTGACGGTGCAGGAGCAGCCTCTTCTACCAGATAGGTAACTGGGACATTCCCATCTGATTATTTCTCTTCAGTCTTCCTAAACCATCTCAGAGTATGATCTTGTCGGATTTCATTAACCTTCTCTTTTCCTTTTTCATGAGATCCTCCATTGCTAATCGGTGGATTTATGCTTCTGCAGAACTTAGCAATATGTCCAACTTCATTGCATGCATAACATGTAACATTGTTCTTTTGAATTGCCTTGCTAAAACTAGTGAAATTGCTTGACCTACATTGATTAGCCATATGTCTAAATTTTCCACAAGCATAGCATTTTAAATTCATTCTACAATATTCTATCTTATGACCAATTTTATTGCATTTAGAACATTTATTGGAAGCAGAATCAGGGTTCTAATTTGCTCTGCTTCTACATTACCTAGCCATGTGTCCAAATCTATTGTAAAAAAAACATCTACCATTGAATTCATAAGAATTGAATTGTCTTACTGGTGCCTTATGGTTTTGATCTTCATTAGCAATGTCGGAACTTTGTCCTTGCTCAAATCCAAGTCCACTGGAATCTCCAATCTACCTATGTCTCTTTAGTAACTCATCAAGTTGTGTTGAGCTGATCTTGAATTTTTCTATGTACTCACTTGCAGCAGTTAAATCATTTCTCAATATTGTCATTTTTCTCTCAAGCTCTTTCTCATTGCTCTGGGATTGTACCAAAACAATTCTCAACATATCATTTTCATGAAACAACCTACCAAATTCTTCAAATTTGTTTTTCAGGGATACAGCAAAATTTTCTTCCTTTTTCTTTTTGTCCTCAATCTTCTTAGACATCCTCATAGTCATAACTTGCATCTCATTCTTCATAACCATGTTCTCCTGACTCAATTTTGGACATTGTTTCTTAAGTGCATTTTTCTCTTCATCATCCCGATTTTGTAAAAGTTCCTTCCTCCTAGCTTGAATAAATCATAGCCTCTCTTGTAGGATAGGAATAAATTCTATAGCAGAATTCAACTCATCTTGTAGCTTTAAGTGTTTCAATATTTCAGCATCATAATATTCAAGTGCCATCTCAAGATGCTTCCCCAAAGCCATATTCAATTATTATGGTTTCGGGATCTTCCTCAAGCTGTTAAACTTCCTCCAAGGCACAAGGCTTTGATACCAATTGTTGGAAACCAATAACACTAAGAGGGGGGATGAATCAGTGTTATACCAAAATAGTATATTTTAGCCTTATCAAAACATTCATGCACCAACCGGTATACCAATATAAACAAAATTGAAAGAAGTAATGCAACCAATAAGCCAAACATATAAATGAGAATCATAACACACATATTTATACGTGGAAAACCTCAATGAGGAAAACCCACAGTGGGATTTGTGACCCACAATATCAATTCATTGGTCATATGAATAGATATTATAATATATGATGGGCCTGCACTTGCAAGAAGGCTTACAGCCTAGAGCACACTGCCCAATCACAATAGGAGCCTCACTGACTACATAACATACCAGACAACAATCCAGAGAAGTGTGAACTACTAAGATAACATCTTCAATGCCAGAATATAGTTCTGGTTTAAGCTCTGTCTGTTCCAATTGAAACCTTAAGCCCCTTTACCAGAAAAATCCTTACAATAAATTCCTCACATACATAGTCTCGCTGATATATTTTGCATCATATCATATTTACATATCCATTATATTACATCCATCCTATCATCATCATCTCAAAAATGATCTAATCAATCTTCCCTATATACCCTATACAAATTTATGCCTATGTCGGCTTACAAAGATATATACAATATTAGATTACATGTCAGCCATATAACATAAATGAATAAACATTAAAACAAGTTGTCGATGTCAGATCCAAGATGTGTCGGCCTCTAATACCAATGACCTTTACTATACCATGCCGGTCTGCATTGTCGGTGACCAAAGAAATCTTCTATCCTGTCAGTGTCGGTGCCAGTGTAGAGTCTATGAAGTGTCTTCCGGTACACCATATGAAGCCGAAACCCAAAATCATGTTTCCATCAATGATAACATAATGAAATCTAACCAATAGAGTGTTAATTGCCAACAAAGATCTAGTGTTTTATCTACTTTGGACTTTACACAATCAAGATTATTAATCAATTTGACTATAGAGATCGAGAGATGATTTCCCTAACTTAGCATCGCATCCATATATTCACCAACTGCCCTGCTCCATGAGGTGACCCATTCAGCTTTCTTTATCACTTGTTCATAATTTGATGAGGTTATTGGCTCAATTATCTCTGAAGACTTTGTTATCTTTGTCAGCACCATAGTGAGTTGTTCCACTTGTGCCTTAAACTTATCTTTCTTGATCTTTTCTTTATTATATCTTACCACAAGTGTATCAAAATCTTATTGAGCATCTTATATATAGTAACTTCATGAGTTTGTTTTCCCAATTCAATTCTATTGATGACATAATATGTAGGCTGAATTTTATTAATATCCATGTCTAGAGTAAGAACAACAATCTCAACATAATTGTTCTTGGACTTGTCTACCTTGACTCGAGAAAGAGTTTTGGCCTTTTTTGTAGTCTTAGGCTTTATTGGAACCAACTGGTTGAAGTCAAAGTCATCTCGTGAGATGGCTTGTTTCTTCCTCTTAGGAGTTTTTGAGAGAAACCAAGGTGGTAAGGATGAATCATCTTCAACCCCTACAACCATTGTCTGAGATGGAGTTTCCTATCCCTATATGCTAGTGGTTACAATAGGTGGAGTGGAAGTCACGACAATAGGTGAAATTTCAATAGTGGAAGTATTAGGATTATGTGTCATCCCTAACATGAAATTTTCAAATTCGTCAAGCATGGTAGTAGATGCTTTCAAAAAATTTGGGAAGGAAGAAAATACATTTTCAATATTATCATTTGGAGTATCCAAGGTTGACTCACTGGTAATAGAAGAAAGAATAGTATGGACAACCACACTAGTAGTTGTAACTAAAATATATGAAATGGTGGAACCAAAAGGTACAGACTCAGAACTAGAAACCCATGGGGGTGCATTAGCTAGAACAAGAATTGTTATCTAAGGAATAGACCCTTGTGTATTTTCATGTTGAGGACCTTTAAGAGTTCCTCGAAATCTTTCCTCATCATATTCTTCTTCTTGTTCCTCATCTAGTAGTTCTTCTTCCTCAAATAGTTCTCATCAATAGGTTCATTTTCTAATTCCCCTTCTTTTGATTGTTTCTCATGTTGAACAATTTTAGTAGAACACCCACGTTAATCTTTTCCCTTACTCTTTCCCGCAGTAAATTTATATTTTGGAGCCTTTTGTGGAGTCGTAGGATCTTGCCTATTTTTAATTCTAAGCTCTGATCTCTTACCAATAGGTCCAGCAATATCATCCTTTGACCTAGTGTTGAA
Organism: Cryptomeria japonica; assembly: GCF_030272615.1. Classification (NCBI taxonomy): domain Eukaryota; kingdom Viridiplantae; phylum Streptophyta; class Pinopsida; order Cupressales; family Cupressaceae; genus Cryptomeria; species Cryptomeria japonica. The sequence continues at coordinate 291,582,015 of NC_081409.1, read as the reverse complement.
TGGTTTCAATTGAATTCCTTTTTGTGACAACCAAACATTGGTGTTTGTGAGGATGTTCTAGAATCTATCTCTTATAGAAGTTACTTCCTTCTGAGACCATTGAATAAGTGACAATCATGTCTTTGCAATATTTTTATCTACATACATTGCATCCAAGACATTTTAATCATCCTCCAATCCTTCAGGAATGTCTACAATATTAAGATTCTCAATTTGTTCCAAAGTAAGATGACAAAAGTCAAGTCTCCAGATATCCTCTTTAGTTCTACAATCTATCAAGATATCCTCTATGTGATGCACATGAGTGTGGCTCTTTTTCAAATTACTTTTCATTCTCCTATAATAAAAATCTCTCTTGGATTTGAATAATTTTATTGTGACTCTTCCCATTTATTCATCCATTTCTTTAGCTTTGTAGAGAGAAGAAATAGAATACCTCCCAATGGTCAAGATGAATTTGAAACCAAACTTATAAGAACCTGATTGTTGTTCATGAACCACAACCATTTGTCAAGATAATTCCATGAGAATGATTTTATCAGAAGGATATCTTGAAAGCATGAAGATTTGGTCATCAAAACATCCTACCCTAAGATAGGTTAAAGTAGGAAACTATAGCAACATGCATTCATATTGATTGACCACATCACAGGCCTCATCTCACACTCTCTTCTTTTGAAGGTCTTTGTCAAGCATACACATGTAATGATAGAAAAAAGCATCATTGACTCTCCTTAAATGATGGAGATTGTTCTTTAGAACTACCTGAGAGTAGTACTAATAGACTGGAACCTGTCTTCTATCTCCTTCTATGGAAAAACCTGGGAAGTGCCTCATTGATGTTGCAACATACACCAAGTAGAAAGAAAAATTCAGAGTGGTAGGTACCTTGATGAGCTGGTCACAGAGTGCATCACTTATTTGTTTGTCCCAGTATATATTTTCTTTGTTTTGCCTAATGACATGAATGTATTGATACATCCACTCATAGTATGTGTCAGAGATAGGAAGACCCATTACTTTGCTAAGAAGAGTAAGCAAAACATTTACCTCTTCAATGAAGTTACTACGATGAAGGTATTAGGCCATCTAGCAATTTGGTGGGTCTTGTCTTCAACCAATTATCGTTCATATGTCTTCAGCACTTGTCCAAGTATTTCTCATAATAGGCTTAAGTTGTCTACATGTCTATTTTACCATATCTATCAATGTTTAGACATTTGAAGTGTGTGTAATATTCATTCAACTTGATAATATTTTAACTATCTACACATTTGACACTTCTGCATTTAGGATCATAATGGTTGGCCACTACGAGCATGAACACTAGATTTTGTGCAGAGATAGGAAAGGTTGAAACCAAGTGGATACCATTGTTAATGGTGGTGTAGTGTCCTAAATTGTACTCCCTTACAATTTTTTCCTCATTTGGTCCCTCACCTTGGCACTCCTCTCTCGAGACCTAATTGGAGCTTTGATTATGCTCACACCATACAAATAATCCATTTTTTTTAAATGTACTCTTTCTTACCCCATTTCCTATGTCCATGATCGGCTAGGACCAGAGCACTAGCGCTTTGGTCCTTAGGGAATAGAGTGCCTAGTGCTCTGGTCCCCCAATCAAGACCTATTTTTGGGCCCCTCAATGGTAACATCATTTGGGAGATAATCTTGATCCCATGTTGGCTCATGTTGGAAATTTAATTTTTTTTTCAACAAGAAAGTATAAAAGGAGGTATAACCCTCTCATTTTGATAACCATATAAGATATTCATGGAATCGATTCAAGGAATCAAGCATTCAAACTCAAGTGAGGAAGCAAGCAGGCTTCTTTCAAGCATTGGAGCAAAAGTAAGGTCGAGATTCAAGCATTGGAGTTGACATTCATGTTCTATGTTAATGAATACTTCATGAAACCCTAATTCCTTGTGGAGACAAACAAAACTCCATTAAAAGGTACAACATTACTATTTCAGACATTATTCTACATTTCCCTCAAAAGGAGATCATTTTCATTACTATAATTCAATTTCCTTTCATTTCTATTTAATGGTTAATTCCAAAACTGGGGTTTGACCTAAGGAAAACCCCTATTCCCAACCTATTTCCCTTCTCTAGTGTGCATAGGAACAGGTACAAAGTTGTGATCTGACAAACAAGTTTCCCTTTGGATGATGAAAAGTGCAAAGGATCAGAGCGATGGGCATTCTAGTCCTGACATTTCAGGAGTTCCTTCTGGGAACAAATCCGAACACTCTTACATTTCTTGGATCTAGGTTTGTGGCTCAATTTGATGACTATAGCTCACTATTCATGTGTTTTCACCTATTTTCTATCACATTTACCCTAATTTCAACATTTTTACAATTCAATTTAAAATAGGACAACCACCCCCCAAAGTGAATATAATAATAATTCTCAGCCCTATCCTTGTTGATTTGTGACTAGATCTATTAGATTCACCCCTCTTTTAATGCAATGGTACCTAAGTCTAAATATTAGTGGTTTTCATACATCTAATTGTGGAGATCCCAATATTTTCACCATCACACAAGTGGACTCCATTTTATAGTACTGGGGTGGTTCTTTGACCCTTTTGAGAAATTCCTCCAAGTCCACTTGACCTATTCTAGTGTCTCTAATATTTCCAATGTTCTATGACATCGAAGAAGGAGGAAAAATAGGATGAGGATCTTGTTTTTTTAATTTCATACATCTCTTGCTAGGAGATGGATCCATCATCTGTCAAGAAGCCAAAACTGCAACATTTGGTAGAACAAGCCTTCCAGAGTTAGAAGAAAATCATCATCACACCTTGAAGAGAAATAGTCTTCACTTGAATAGTTGAGTTGAAGAAACTTTTTCATGACAAAATTGAGATTAAAACATCAAATTTCTCTTAATAAGTGCAAAGGTGTAAATCAGCTTACAACCCTGATTTACACTTAGCACATTGGAATTACAAAAAGTGATGGTGGAGTTCAGGTTTACAACCCTAAATTGCACCTGGGATTATAAATAACAAGTTTTGGTATGTTCAGGTTTATAAACTCGAACTACACTTATTTTACAAGTGGAAACCAATTGGGTGTAGTTCAGGTTTACAACCCTAAACTACACTAAAGGTAAGTTCCTTGAAGTGTGGATAAGGGTTGTAAACCTCGAACTAGACCTTTACATTTGGGAATTCAATGTATAATGTTTGGTGTAATTCAAGGTTACAACCCTGATTTACACTTAAGTGAATAACATCGGTGTATTCAAGGTTGCAACCACAACTTACACCTAGAAGTGAACTTAGGCAAAAACATGAAGTCCGCTGTAGTTCAGGGTTGTAACCTCGGACTACACTAGAGGGTGTTAATCCAAAAATAATCAAATGAATACGTAGTACTATGGCATTTGAAAGTTTGAACTATGATTCACTATTTAGTTCATACTTACAAACCTTGAACTACACATGACATGGGAAGTATAAAAAATGACATTGTCACTCGAGCTTGTAAGTTTGAATGAAACTAAAACACTTCAATACAATAATTGGAATGTCATTCAGGCTTACAAGCCTGAATGACACTATTTTTTATTATTCATTCAATCAAAGATATAAAATAAAGCATGTTTTGATGATAAAAAAACACAACAAAACCCTAAATCAAAACTAGGGCATGAATTCATCATTACAAACGTAAATGAAAAATAGTGGAAGAAAAAGACGACATACCTGATATAGAAATGTCAAAATTCTTGAGCTTCCAATCGACACCAAAGAGGGAAGAATAAATTTAACAGCAAAAACACAAAGAGAAATGGCATGAAAATGGTAAAAATAGAAAGAAGAAAAGATTAAAAGAAGAAGAAACCGATTAGCTTACAAACTCCTAGCATTAAATATCATGTGTGCCTAATATGAATAGGTGTATTTTTGGTATTATAAGCGTGAACTACACCAAGATGTGTATAATGGATTTGTAATCCTAAGATACATGAAGATATAAGAATAAGTACAAAATCAGAGTTAAACACCGAAAATGCACTTAAAACTAAAAACTAAGTGTTATAACACAATCAATTTCTGAAAAGACAACCTAGACTCAAGTCAAGGTGTTTTACAAGGACTGAAATATGAACAAGGGGACCATAAAATCACCTCAATTTACGTTCTTAGAGCACATGGGAAAAAAATTTGGACAAAATTTGTAGGGGTTATCCCATGTTTACACCATAGCTGAAAATGGGGATTACAACTGGCTCTAACTAGGGAACTACTTTTGATCATTCTTAGAAACAGTCATAGGTAGTAGAATCTCAGAGCTCTAAGTGCCTTCATCCATCCATTGGGTATAGAGTCAAGCAACCCAAAGACATAAAAGAAAGAAAAACTGAAATACCAAAGACAAAAATTGTACATGTATTTACAATGATAATTTGGAACTTCATTGAGTGAAATGCTTCAAATGTTGTCCATTGTGAGGTAGAGAGAAAGGAGTACCATCTTCATAATCCAACAAGAAACTATTTTCACCAATGACTTGATGAATTGTGAAGGGGCCTCGCCATAGTGAATCAAAATTTCCATGCATTCCTTTTGGTTCCCTTCACTTGTCCCATAAAAGAACAAGATGACCTATTTTGAAAGTTCTCTGGTTCGCCCTCTTATCAAAGAAAGACTTGAATTTTCATTGGTGATCCACAATGTCATACACCACTTGTGTACATTTCTCTTCTAGTTTTGAACTAGGCATTAAGGAGATGCTATTTCCCAATTCATAATTTCTACAAACCCTTTAATCCGCAAACTCTGATCTTCATCATACTTACTATGTTGAACAAACTAACTCACTGTACATAATTGCATCATTGTCTCAGACAGAGAAATATGTTGACATCAATGACAACACACCTCTCAAATATCTCTCAAGAACATATTTGCAAAATTCTACCAACAATAATATATTACAAAATGCTCACTACAAGGCTCATTTCTAGAGGGCTCACTGCCCACAACAGAACAAGAAAACAAAATGAACTATTATAGTTGCATCTTACATGTGCATGGAGTACAGTTCCAATTAGGATTAAAAAATAGACTTTGCACACTTCATTAGCTCTTCTATCATTCACATCTACTTCAATCACATATCGACATATCATATCACATCCGATCACTATGTTACACATCTATATCATCATCGAAATCTTATATCACATATATACTAATCTATATCTAAAGTCAGCCACACATGCCTTATCTAATAAGTCAGGTTCCAAAAATACTTTAAACACTACCATCAAAATTCTTCATACATCTCACCCACATAGGTCGGCCAAGATATAACAAAATTTAATTCCAACTAGAATGCACACGTTACCCACAATGCTTAATCATGTCCCAAAACTATAAGACCAAAAACAGTCAATTGATGAAATGCAGATGTCTAGACAAACTTTTTGTTTCAGAGGAACGGAGAAACTAATAGGATGAATTGTCGAACTACGTACCTCACCTTCCAAATATCTATAACACGTACAAACTTGAATATAGGTACATATGGTATTTATAAGTATATTGTCCAAACCATGAACCCATATCTATAACTATAGAGAAACACAAAGCAAAATATGACGAACAAAATCACAGAATTATCAGAGCAACAACAATATAAGTCTAAAGAAGTATGTTGACATCAATGACAAAATCCAACAATCTTCCCCTTTTTCATTGATGAAAACATGCAAAAGGTTACTCAACAAAAAGTTACTCACTTCAAAACACTTCACAAAAACATTGCTTTTCAACAAAATTATTCTTCATCAAAATTATTTTTCAAAACATTACTTTTCTACTACTCTCCCCCTTTGCCATACAATTATTTACTACTATTCTCCTCTTTGTCACCATCTCTTCCACTTTTTGCTTACTCACATTTACTTTCCCATTTTTCCAAACTTCTCATTCACTCCCCCTTTGCCATCAAAGACAAAGGGTATCAAAAAAGATACCTTCACACATCTCCCCCTAACAACAGCAATTTAATTCAAAAAAAAAAGTTTCAATTACCTTTTTATGAGAAAATATCCTTATACATTTCTTTGAGTTCTGGGAGAAAAGAATTACAGGAACTAATAGCAAATGACAACACTATGTATCGACTATTGCACTGCACAAGCAAGTCAATAGCACCGATCAAATCATCCAACACAAATAAAATCAACTCAGCTTTCTCTACATCTTCCAATAGACAAGTAAAGTGATCTATTTTAGTTTCAATAATTTATTTGACTGTTCAAAACTTTCGGACAAAATAATCTCTCTATTTTTGCACCAAGGACAGCTCCAATTGCAATGAATTAATCATTCTTCTTACTGTAAAGCGGAAAAATCGCAATCGAACCCTAGTTGTTCTCCCCTCTTCCAACTCCGAGGAGAGAGAAGGGAGAGTCACTAGGGTTGATGGTTTTCACTTAGGGGAGAGACTTTACATTCAAAAGAGGGTTTGAAACCCACAAGATCCAATCCCACACAATGCAAGATTGGATGCTAAATGTGTTTCAAGGGTTAAGAAAGCAAGGCTACCCTCTTTTGTAAAGAATGTTGATAGAAGAATTAAGCTAGGAATGCATAGAAAGTGACAAAGATTCACTTATAAACTGAGATAGGGATATAGGATGAAGCTGTGGACCTGGAATTAGTAGTAAAATGTCGATACGGTGTTGTCCTGCAAATTTGAGCAAAAGTTGACGGGACGATAGCGCCCGGCGTGCACACGGTCCTCCGAAAAATCCGCGAAACGAAGGGGGATCTGTTCGTCTCTGCACAAGGATTCCAGATCTTCAATTTCAGCCGCGTACCTGCAACCTACACACAGAAAAGCGAAGATGATTGGGGGGTTAGGGATTAGGGGTTTGCCTTTAGGTCAAACCCCGGTTTTGGAATTAACCAAGAAATGAGAAATTGCTGTAAATGTCAATGTATGTAATGTAAAACAAGTACTAATACCTTGTTGTAAGGATGTTTGTATCCTTATATGCGAAGGCATAGATGTTGTTGTTTGTTGTATTGTTGTATGTTGTATGTAGCATGTAGTATGTGATCTCCTCTTCAATGGTTGAATCCTTGTCTTGAATGCAACACTTAGCCTTGAATGGAGACTTAGAATGATCAATTGCTTGAAAGAATGCTTGAACGCTTGAATGCTTGAGTATAGTTTCCACGCTTTTTCCCTCATGTCGAATGAAAGAAGAAAATGTAGTTTATATACTTGTCAATTAGGGTTAATAGACTGATTTTCCCGACCTTAGGCCGACTAGGAAAGATAATTTTCCAATTTGCAAACATAAAGACCCGAAGTCCAAAAGAGACCGGGCCCAAAAATAGGACCCAGGGACCAGGGCACTGGGCGCCATGGTCCTGGGGGACTAGGGCATTGGGCACCCTAGTCCTGAAGGACCAGGGCGCTGGGCGCTCTGGTCCCACCTCCCGGGACAGCAGGGTGCAAAGGAGGTTCAGGCCAGGGTGCAAGAAAATGCAGTTTTCAGTGTCATAATCAGGTTTCGGGGTCTCCATTCAGGTTGCGTGTTGCGTCGCCATCGTGAAGACCGAAATGTAGTCGAAATTGCAAGTGTCACAATTTTAGGATGCTACATTTAGCCCCCACTTTAGCGAGAGTATAGGCATACGCCAATACTTCCGGTAAAGTACAAGGAAACAACATTGAAAGACTTTCACCACGTCAAGGAGGCAAGATACACCAAGCCCCCAGTGGAATAAGGATCTTACGACTTCGATTGACAAAGTAAAAGGGAAGATCACGAGGGAGAACCATGACTGTCAGTAGTAAGGTTCCCTCACTATGAGTCATGCAAGAAAGATATCAAAAATTTTCAAGGCAAAGCTAAATTTGTCAAGAAATTTTCAAGTATCTTGAAAAGATATGGATGGGATGTATGCCCCCCTACGTTAAAGCGATCGCACATGCCTCACCGGGGGTGATTGCTTTAAGGTAGTGATACATATAAGAAATGAGAAAGGAGCACGTTATCACAAGGATTTAGCCCCCAAGTGTGAGATAAGCCCAAGGATAATAGACACAAAACATAAAGCACAAGGTGACTTCGCTTTCCTTGGGGTCAGTATGCTGTATGATAATTCATGTATATCATATATATGTATGCATAATTGTTCTTCATTCCCCAATCAAGGAAGGTCACCTAGAAGAAGGGAACACATGTGTCTTTTGAGTCAACATGAGAGAGATCGAGAGATCTCAATGCTTTGCATCGTCCTCAAGTAGACAACACTAAGGACAACAAATAGAAGAATGAGAATAACATATAGAAGAAGTAACAAAAGAGAGGGGGAGAGAATCTGCTATGCTAATGAAACTAGTCTAGCACGTCATCTACCCCCCGATCTTGTTGATCAATGTTTCGGGAAGGTAGGGAACATGCTAGAGGAGGAACATCCAACACAGCAGATGGAGCTATCACAAGATCCAAAAAAGGGCTATGTTCATGTTCCAAGCCACGTTGTTCTTGTCTAGGAGCTAGGATAAGTGCTTTAGAAAATTCATTAGATAAATGGTTATCAATATCAACAAGTTCATATTCACTATCAGAATGAACAGGAGAAGTAGCATTTTCATCATGAATAACATTTTCATCTATATCATCATCAAGATTTATAAAAATAGAATCTTTAACTCGCATAGGATCAAGACCATCATGCATCTTATGTTTAGGAGATTTTGGCTCAGTCGTCGGCTGAGGAGAAAATGGAATAATGCTTGTTGAAGGTGTTTTTGGGATTTGCAAAGTTTGAGCTCTAAGACGACGCTTTCGCTGACGTTCATGCGCAGAACGATTTTGTCTAGTCTTAGTAGGAAGTTGAGAAGATTGAGGAGGAGGAATGTTCTCATCCTTATCACTTGGGTGTTTAGGTTGTGGTCTCTTAGGTTGAATAATAGGAGAAGAGGAAGGTCTCTTCTCTCCATAAGAGGAAGGAGGAGGAACTGCTCCATATAAAGGAGGATTATTTGGTTTTGGAAGGAGACCAAGTCCAACATGACGAGGAGGGATAGGTCTACTTTTAGGAAGTTTATTAATCATAGGCATAGTCACATCCATAGGGATGGGTTGGGAATCTTCTTGAGGAAAGACATTAGTTTTATCTTTCAAAGGAAGAACTTCCTTCTCAAGAATGATAGGAATGTCAAGTTTGGGTGTTCTAGGTTCACTTAGAGATAGGATCATATCTGTTTTCCACTTTTGATAAGATTTGAAAAGATGATCACTTCGTGGAGGAAGAGATTGGAATTGTTTAGGCCAAAAATAATCAAGAGGAATGCTAGAAGTTCTTTCAGCTGGTTTAAAGAGACTATGATTGACAGTAACAACTTCACCATTATGGGGAAATTTCAAACACTTGTGAATAGGAGAAGCAATAGCTTTCCTGGAAGATAGCCAAGGATAGCCAAGCTTCACACGAAATTGTTCGGAAGATGGAATAATAGCAAAGTTCACATCAAGGGATTTGTTACAGACCTCAATAGGTAATGTAATAGAACCAATTGCAGGAGAGGAAAATGCATCAAATAGTTTCACAACCACATCTGTTTTATCATAGATTACTTGATTCAATTGCAAAGTAAAAAGAAATTCTTCAGTAATGATATTAACCATACAAGAAGGATCAATAAGCACTCCACGGCAAGGTGTATTTTTTACTTTTGCAACTATATATAAAGGACCATCAGGTGCCCTGATAGTTTCACTGGAATCAAATATGATGGAAGGTTCTTTAGGGATTTTCTGTTGCTCTACAAAATTAATCACGTTCGGAGTCATAGACACGAGATCATCAGGTGAGACAGAGGAATCAGTAGTATCAATCGCATTAGAGGTATGAGAAGGTAATGGATCAGTAAAAATCTAAAGATTTTGGTTAGGAGGAGCTACAGATGTGTTGCCTTTATCATTCACACCAGAAACAGAGATAGTATTATTATCAATCAAATCTTGAATTTTCCCCTTTAAAGAAAAACATTTTTCAGTATCATGCCCAGCCTGACGATGAAATTGACAAAAAGATTTGTTATCAAAATAGGGTGAATTAATCTTTGCAGGATCAATTTGCCTTATAGGAGGAAGAGTAAGCACATTTTGTTCCAATAACTTATTCATAATACTATGCAATGATTCATTCAAAGGAGTAAACTTTCTTTCTCTCCTAAAAAACTTAGAAATAGGAGACACACCTGATGCTGCATTCACATTGTTGTTGATGATGTTTTCATTGAATTTAATGGACTCTCTATTCGGTTTAAACTTCCCAAATGGTTGTTGACTACTATCACCCTTATCACTCGGAGTCATAGGATGTGATTGTTCCATTTGACTCACAGTCAGTTGATAATTGTGAAGAGTTGTGCACAACTGTTGGAAAGAAGTAAACTCAGAAAATAGGAGTTTGTCTCGAATATCTTTTTGTAAATTAGAAATAAAGATTCTTTGAATATCATTGTCAGGCACTGGAAAAGAAATTTGAGCATACAAATGCTTATATCTACCAATGAAATCAGTCACTTTTTCTTTAACACCTTGTTTACAATGCATTAAATCAATCAAAGTAACTTTAGGACTTATATTGTTTTGAAATTGTTGAATGAAAGCATTTGCAAGTTGTTCAAAAGAAGTAATAGAATAGGAAGGAAACGAGCAATGCCATTGTAGGGCTTTGTCTCTTAATGTTCTAGTAAACAATTTTGCAAGCAACCTTTGGTCATAAGCAAAATCAGTACATATTGTTTGAAAGGTCTTAACATGTGTTAGAGGATCACCCTTACCATTATAAAGCTCCAAATGTGGAATTTCAACATGTTTAGGGGGAATAGCTCGAACAATGTCAAGAGAAAGTGGACTCGCAACATCAAATGTGGGCACACTAAACTTAGATTGATTCATAGAGGCAATTTGTTGCTGTAAAGAAGAGACAGTTTGTGCAAGATTGTTAATGGTCGCTTCAGTTGAAGAATTTATATTAGATGTGTTAGATTGTGATGGAGGTGTTATGTTATTGAAAGAAGGTAGAGAGTAAGGTGGTGGGACACTATGATAGTTAGTCATAGGAGATGATTGGACAGGGGGAACACTACAAGGAGGAATGGAAAACGAATTGCCCCCTTGTGTCATGTTCATTTGTGGTGATACAATAGGAACACTCATTGAAGGAGTGAATGAAGAAGTTTGATTGAATGAAGGAAGAGGGTTAATTGAAGAAGAGGGATTGCCCCTATGACTGGTGATCATAGGAGGAATGTCTTGTGTTGAAGTAGTCATTATGTTTGATGTAAAAGTAGGTATGCTAGCAATAGAAGTCGTCAAAGGAATAGAATGATTGTCTTGAGTGGGAGGTTGTGTATAACCTAAGGTTTCGGCACAACCCTTCATAGGCATCACATTTGAATCCACAATGTGTGCAATACCACGCAAAATATCAATTCCATTCTTATCACTTTGAAGCATACATTTTAGACCCTCAATTAAAGGAAGAGCTTGACTATCAGGGTATTCTTGAGACATCCATTGTCGAAAATCGTCAAATTGGTTATCCAATTTTGAAAGTTGTTCTATAGAAACCTCATGGAGAGCTTCTTCATCATTAAGAGGATTAGAGGAATTACCCATGTCCTCATTAAAAAGACCATTCAAATTAGGTTCCATCTGCTCAGTAATTAAACCTTGGAAAGACTTAATTCTAAGGCTTCGTCTAACGGGAATAGTGTAAGTAGGACTTATTGTTGTAAAACTCATGCACTAGAGAGAGAGAAGATTTTGAATTTTAGAGGTAGCAAATTTCAGTAAAACCAGCCAATCTTCCAGATTTAAGCTGTTAAATACAATCAGGACAATCTCCCGAAATTTCGGAAAAAATGTCCGGGACCGTGGCGCTCAGGGTGCACACGGTCCTCGCAACTTTTTTCAAAATTTGCAGGGATGAAAGTTATGATGATTTTACAACTAACCTGAAAAAATTGAGTATTTTGCGATCTGTAGATAGGCCAAATTAAAGTTGCAATCTCAAAATTGAACCCTACCAAGATTGTCGAAAAATGCAAAATTTGAATTTTGAAAAAGAGAGGGAAACTGAAATTTTGAATTTTATGATTTTAGAGGGAATGTTAAGAGCAATGCAAGTTTTGAAATTTGAAAATTGACTCAATTTCACACAAAATTTCAATTTTAAAAGCGGAAATCAAAGTTGTTGTAATTAAGCACTTAATTTCAAAAGTCACAAATTGCAAAAATTTGAATAAATCACTGAAATTTCGAATGAATGCCAACACACTTTTCAGATTTAGGATAGTAAGAAACACAATTTTGACATAAATTTCAGTTTTGACAATTTTTGAATGATTAGAAGCCTCAACCCAAGCAATCACTAGACCAACTTTGACTGTAATTTTGAAGGTGTTAAAATTGATAAAATCAGCCAAAATTCTGGATTTTAGCAGGAAAATACAGTAAGATCTCGCTCCCGAAATTTAGGAAAAAATGTCAAGGACGATGGCGCTCGGAGTGCACACGGTCCTCGCAACTTTTTTCCAAATATTCAGGAATGAAAAATATTGTGATTTTATTGCGGAATCCAAAGTTACAGCCGATTTGGAGATGTTTTGATCAGTGAAATTATCAGTCAAAGGTTGAATCAAGAGGGTTTCAAAAATTAGGGTTTTGACACTTAACCACTTAATTTTCAAAATTAAAGCACAGATATGAATTGATAATTTGTAATAGAAGGGCAGACCTGAAACAAACATTAACAATTAAACATTTCACAAGTTTAATTACTTAAAAAGAAAATTTAGGGTTTTTATGCAATTAACCTCTAAAATTTTGCCAAAGATCAAACATGGAAATGTAATCAAGGAATCCAATTTTCAGATCTAACTATGAATAATCAGAAAGGATGTTCACGTCGGGTTCACCAAAATGTAAAGCGGAAAATCGCGATCGAACCCTAGTTGTTCTCCCCTCTTCCAACTCCGAGGAGAGAGAAGGGAGAGTCACTAGGGTTGATGGTTTTCACTTAGGGGAGAGACTTTACATTCAAAAGAGGGGTTGAAACCCACAAGATCCAATCCCACACAATGCAAGATTGGATGCTAAATGTGTTTCGAGGGTTAAGAAAGCAAGGCTACCCTCTTTTGTAAAGAATGTTGATAGAAGAATTAAGCTAGGAATGCATAGAAAGTGACAAAGATTCACTTATAAACTGAGATAGGGATATAGGATGAAGCTACGGACCTGGAATTAGCAGTAAAATGTCGATACGGCGCTATCCTGCAAATTTGAGCAAAAGTTGATGGGACGATGGCGCCCGGCGTGCACACAGTCCTCCGAAAAATCCGCGAAACGAAGGGGGATCTGTTCGTCTCTGCACAAGGATTCCAGATCTTCAATTTCAGCCACGTACCTGCAACCTACACACAGAAAAGCGAAGACGATTGGGGGGTTAGGGATTAGGGGTTTGCCTTTAGGTCAAACCCCGGTTTTGGAATTAACCAAGAAATGAGAAATTGTTGTAAATGTCAATGTATGTAATGTTAAACAAGTACTAATACCTTGTTGTAAGGATGTTTGTATCCTTATATGCGAAGGCATAGATGTTGTTGTTTGTTGTATTGTTGTATGTTGTATGTAGCATGTAGTATGTGATCTCCTCTTCAATGGTTGAATCTTTGTCTTGAATGCAACACTTAGCCTTGAATGGAGATTTAGAATGATCAATTGCTTGAAAGAATGCTTGAACGCTTGAATGCTTGAGTATAGTTTCCACGCTTTTTCCCTCATGTCGAATGAAAGAAGAAAATGTAGTTTATATACTTGTCAATTAGGGTTAATAGACTGATTTTCCCGACCTTAGGCTGACCAGGAAAGATAATTTTCCAATTTGCAAACATAAAGACCCGAAGTCCAAAAGAGACCGGGCCCAAAAATAGGACCCAGGGACCAAGGTGTTAGGCGCCATGGTCCTGGGGGACCAGGGCGCTGGGCGCTCTGGTCCCACCTCCCAAGACAGCAGGGTGCAAAGGAGGTTCAGGCCAGGGTGCAAGAAAATGCAGTTTTCAGTGTCATAATCAGGTTTCGGGGTCTCCATTCAGGTTGCGTGTTGCGTCGCCATCGTGAAGACCGAAATGCAGTCAAAATTGCAAGTGTCACAATTTTAGGACGCTACACTTACTGCACCAACTATCAGGTTAGCCAAATGTGGAGTAAACACCATTTAACTCTAAAACCATCCCTTTGAAGCCCAAGAACTTGTTTCAACTAAATAGAATGAAGCTAAGGACATTACCAGCTTATCCTCAAAACCACAACACCAGAAACCATAATGCAGAGAAATGTGGAGCATGCATTTTACATGGAAATGCTATCAAACATCATCACACACTAGTGAACATAAATTCCTTTGCACTACAATCTGGAGCACCAAATCCCAAATCTATCTGTAGTCACATAAATCTGTCCACTTAATTAAATGAATACTTAGTATTTATTTGATTATTTAACCATCAATTAATAATTAATTAAATTAATATTTAATTAATTCATCTTAACCCTCTTCTCCTATTAATTAAATAAATTATTCAATTTATTTGATTTAATTCACTTAACCAAATTCATACCATTAATTAAATAAATAAATCATATTTGTTTAATTAAATCTTCTCTCACATTTAAATAAATTAATATTTATTTAAATCCCCCAAAATCCCACCTCTCACATTTAAATAAATAAATCATTTATTTAAATCACCTTTATCCTCCACCCACTTGTATTTTCCTACAAAAGCAAGTTGCACAACTATTTTAAATAAATTATTTATTTAAAATCCTATTTATCCTCACCCACTTGAAGCCTTTAATGGTTTCCCTTAAAGTATTCAAACTTGATGGCTTTAAAGTCTTCAAACTTGATGGCTTCCTTCTATAGTCTTCTTAAGACTTTAATGGTTTTCCTTAAAGTCTTCAAGCCTTTAATGGTTCCCCTCAAAGTCTTCAAGCATTTTAATGCTTTATCTTCCTTTTTTTCATTTAAATAAATTAATATTTATTTGAATATTTATCCAAATACAACTTGCACACATTTATTGAAATAAATGAATTTTTATTTTAAATAAAATCCTATTTTCCCTCACCCACCAAATCCACTTGCAAAATCTAATCCCCTTCTAGATTCTTCTAACCCCTTCCTAATTAGCCTAATCCATCCCCTAATTATTGTCACATTCCTAAGCAAAATGGAGTCACTTCTCAAAGCCTAAAAGTCTTTGATAACCATTAAAGGCTTCCAACCTTCAACCACTAAATGTCTCAAAGTCTTGGATAACCTTTGAAAGCTTCCAACCTTCAACCACTTAATCCACAAAGTCTTCAAAAACCATTAATGGTTAACCCAAACCCTCCTACATGGTTAAAACATTTGTTTTGACTCAACCTCTACCCAACCCAAGGGTCTCATCAAGCCTTTAATGCTTTGACCATGATTATCTCTTAATCATTTGCACAAAGGTTTATCCTTGCATTAACTCCTAATCCAGTGGGTAATCCTAATTTAGGCTTGACCCTTACCTTCTAGATAACCATGAGGTCTCCTCAGGCATTTAATGCCTCCAACCTCTTCTCTCAACCCAATCTTATGTTGACACTTGTCACCATTTCATTGGTGCAAATTGTGCACATGGATCCCCAACTTTCAAGCTTGACCCTTGATTAAACCTTTCAATCCTGGCCATCCATTGCTCCATTTTTCCTATAAATAGAACCCATTCCTTCATAATCCAGATCCTGAAAACTTGTATGCATTTAGGCTATAGACATTTTTAGAGAGCATTTAGCATAAGCAATCTAACATCTTATCATTTTTGGTTAAAATATATCATTTTAGCATCAATAGCATAGTATTTAGCTTTTCATTTCATATTTGAAGCTTAATATTAAATCTCAATCCTCCATAAGCATCCATAGTGCAAAAAGCTGCTGAGAGCTACACTATTTTAAAACTTGGAGAGGAGAGGAACAAGGGAGAAGGAACTAAGAGTATGTTAGGAGGTATTTGGAGATGCCTCATCATGTTTGCTTTGATAGTTAAATATGCTTGCATGCTTGTAGTCTCTCTTTTGGTATGCCTTTTTAGATTAGTTTTCGATTGACTAACACTAATGTTTTGTGTGTTTTTGTGTTATTTGATCATAGACTAATCTTGTGCCATTTAGGAGGGCATCACTATCGTCTCTAAACACTTCTTAACAACATATCCAAACCACATGACTAGATGTACAATATAGAAGAAATGTGGAGTAAATCTCTTAGCACAACTACATAGGAAACGCAACATAAACTATACCAACCAGTCACTAATGACAACACTCTAACATGATTCTCATCTACCAGCTTGCGGATGATAGTGACCATTTTTTTATTACTAGATTTTGCATGTCCATTACCTTTTGGACAATAGTTGAAAGAGTGAGCGAGAGTAATGTCATATTCAAAACAAAATTGAGTTACCTTGTATGAGGAGAATGTGGTTACATTAACAATTACTATCTTGTGAGGAACACCAAATCTGGTGATAATGTTTTCCTTAAGGAATCGACAAACTACTTCTAAGGTAGCATGTCTAACTAGAACAACCTCCACCCATTTGGTGAAGTAATCTATTGTCATGAGAACATAAGTATGTTCTGCACTTGAGGACAGATTAATAACGCCAATAAAATCAAGACCACACTGCTGAAAAGGTTCCTCAATCACCATTGGCTTCAAAGGTAGAGTTGTTATCTTCTGCTCACCAACAAACTACTGACATGGATCACATTTGCATACCCAATTGTATGCGTCTTGGAAGAGTGTGGTCCAATAGTATTTTACCCTTAAGATCTTGTGAGTTGTTACTAGAGCAAAAAATGACCACCACGGGCTAAGTTATGAAAGGATTCTAGTAACTATACTTGTTGTGCCTTGTCAAAAACATGCAAGAGCATTCCATCTAATATCTTCTTGTATAAACTATTGTTACAAAGAATTAATTTTGTCACATTGATCTTTATATTCTTTTTTTCCTTATATGACAAATGTATTATACATTCACCATGGGTAAGGAAATAGGCAATATTGGGTACCATTCATTTGTTGTACTAACAAACAAAACTTTAGGAAATGATTTTGAACTTTCCTCTATCCCTTCATTTGGTTTATCTTCAGCCATAAGCTGACAAAAACCCTTTCATCAAACCAATTTTGTAGTTTTGATCTCCATGTCATATTCCTTGATCTTAGCAATCTAGTTGCCTCTCTTGGTACCAAAATCTTGTTGAGTTCAAATTGACTTAACCTCTGTATGAGGAATAAGGGCAATGGCATGTGAGTTGAAAATATAAAACCTAAAATGTTTTACTGCTTTAACTATGGGAAATTCATTCTTCTTCGCTTGGGAGTACCTCAATTCATGATATTTCAGCAGGCAACTGATGAAAGTTATTGGGGATTCAATCCCTTCTACATTCTTCTGCACCAAAATTGCATACATAGTATTCTCTAAAGCATAACTATACATTATAAAATTTTTGGTATAATCTGGGCAAACTAGAACAATTTCATGTGCTATTGCCTCTTTGATTTCATTGAAAGTAGCCTTACCTTTAACACTCCAACAGAAAACTATTTTTCCTTTCATCATATCAACAATATTATGAGTCTTTTTATTGGAGTTGAGAAATACAACACCACAAGAGCCTGAAGATCTTCTGCAAGTTGAAAACTTGTTACAAGGAAAAGCAAGGAAGCAAATCACAGAAGAAAGAAATACATGAAAAATATGCTCAAAAAGAGAGCGCAATATTCACAAAATGTGTAATGTAAAAAACCTTCTTCTTCTTACAATGAAAAGAGTGAACTCAACCTTTAATAGGTCAAGAAACCCTAAAAGGGAAAACCTAGGTTTGCACATAATAATTAATAAAAGAATTAATTATTATGCACTTAAAGTTAGCTTAAGTGTAAAAGAGATAAAGGGAACTTAAATAATTAACAAATATTGTTTAATTAATCAAGTAAATACCCGAATACTCTAACACTTTTCTGTGAAATCATGAACAAATCTTCACAAGAAATTCACTTTTCTAAAGGAGTGTACAGATGTCTTACTTGAGGAAATTGAAAGACTTTGTATTGACTTAACCCACTTCGAATCAATTTTGATACCTTATTTGGACACAATATGTCCCAGAAGCTTTCCTTCAATGACCCCAAAAATCAACTTTTTGGGATTAAGGGAAATTCCATGTTGTCGACACTTTTCTAGAACTTGTTGTAAATGATAAAAATGATCCTAACACTACTTAGATAAAATAGTCAAATCATCCAAATACAAAACAATAGACTTACCAAGAATATCTTGAAAGGATAAGTCTATTGCCCTCTAGAATGTATCACTAGCATTAATCAATCCAAAAGGTATTATGCGATAAGCAAAAATGCCCCATGTAGTAGTAAAAGTAGTCTTATATTGATCTTCCTCACTAACCTCCACCTAGTTGTACCCTAAAAAGTTGTCTAACATGGACAACATTTGAGAACTAGTCACTGTTTGTAAAACTTGACTCATTACCAGTAGTGGATAATTATCCTTAAGTGACACCTAGTTTAAATTTTGCAAATCCACACAAATGCATATCAAACCATTTTTCTTGTGTACTAGAACAATATTCTCTATCCACATTGAATGGTGAATAGGAAAAAATAATCCGTGCATTGAGCATTTTCTGAATCTCAGACAGAATGGTGCCTAAAATTTTTGGATTATATTGTCGTTGCTTTTGTCTAAATGGAACAACACCAATCTTAAGGGGTATATAATAATGTACTACTCTGGGACAAAAAGATTTCAAGTCATCATAAGAATAAGCCATACTAACGCAAAAGTTGGACAAACTTATCCCCTTTTTCTAGAGTACAACAATTACCTATATTCACAAACTTGGGATCAGCTTTTGTTCCAAGATTGTATTTTTCAACCTCCATGATTGAATCGGGGCCTGAATATTGTTGTCACTTGATAAAATGATCATGTTTATCAAATAGTTTCTCCAATGAAACTAAGCCCTTATGAAACTTGTTCCATTTTAATTGAATAAACTCCTCACCAGATTCAAAATCTTTGTTAGACATTAATTATGAAGAAGAAATTTTACTACCCTTAATGTACAAACTATTGAAGTCATCTTTTGTTTCAAGCAAATTGATGATTTGATTATCATCATTGAAGATCTGGCAATGACCCAACTATCAGGAACACTTGGTCTACAAACCAATTCAATAATATACTTATCTTGGTAGAAATATTTACGAGGAATCAAGAGGGTGGCATATGTTGCAAGGGAGTTAACCCAGTCATTGAATTATTTAGAAACAACTGAGATTTTGAATGCATTAAATGCCATGATGCAATCCCACACCAGATTCTGATAATAATTGAGTCTATCATTCCTTGTCTGATATATTTTCCTTACCTGACATACTACTAACTCAACATCACCTTGTGCATGGAGATTCTTTATGCCTCTCTTATGTGTAACTTCTATACCTAACAATAAAGATTCATATTCAATTGTGTTGTTAGTATTGGCAAATTGCAATTTGAAAGAGTAGGGGAAAAGTTCTCCTTGAGGAGAAATTATAACAATGCCTTCCCCATATCCAACATAGGCACAACTGTTGTCAAACTCTAGGGTCCAAACATCATTATATTTATTTTCATTACTATCCAAAGAACCTTGAGCTTGATCATTTGTGGAACTTTGAGCTTGATCAATTAAGACAAAGGATTCATTAGATTTAGAACTTGAACCACCACTACCATCACTACTAAATGATATATCTTCTTCATTAGCATCAGCAAAATTTTCACTGTCTGAGACACTTGAAGAATCAGAACCTTTGGATGCCTCAAAAACCTTTGACCAATCTTGAGAAAATTCTGAGACCTCATCAATGTGTAGATGAAAAATTTCCATTCCAACAGACTTGAATAAGATTTGTGCATGAGGATCATTAGACTTAACAACTGTATACTTGGTTTCCATTTTAGGAAGAAGTTTCTACATAACTCTTTTGGTAGGGATCTTATCTTGAGACATATCCATGTTAATTTCTCCTCCTACATCTTTACAAAAGTTACATCCCAATAACATTCCATAAGACGCGGGAACATCCATGACCAAGACTATCATTTTGATCTTCTTATCAAGAAAAGATGCAAATGCAAATTGTGCATCCTCAATTTTTCCCACAAGAGGCACTTGTTTATTTTTCATAGAATAATAGTTACCAAAGGTTTTGGTCAAATTCAATCCTAAGGCATTTTCCACCTTAGATGGCATAACATTATCTGAGGCTCCAGAATCTATAACACAATTAATTAACTTAAAACCATTTATCAATAAAGAAATGTAGAAGGGCTTTATCTTTCTTAGGACAAATGAAGGAATGGTGGAAAGGTTAATTTGTTAGATTCTTGGACTTGGAGGCAATAGGTATACTCTAGGAAGAACTTGAAATGGGATGAGTATCCTTATCTTTCACAAATTTAACCAACCTGTCAAACTGATCAGGGTTGTCTTGTAAATATTCTACCTCAGACATCTGAATTTTAGTCTTCTTAGTATGGTCAATGATATCAAAAGCTTGAAAGGAACTAGACGAAGAAGATACTAAATTATCAATATGAGGTTTGGGATTTGAGGCACTTGGTCTTGGTAAATTAGAAGGAACCACTGGAGGATCATGAATACTTGTTTGTTTGTTTTTGTTTCCTTTGGGATGACTGGCAATAGTGACCCTCTTTTTGCAATGGAAATAGGTAATTGAAAACCATCATTTTCTTTTGTTGCATCATCTTTAGGATGATGTAGCTGATTTTGAGAACGAGTAAGCACTGCAAAATATTTTCCATGAACTTCCTCAAGTTTTGCATGGTCCTCATAGTGCATGTACCAAATAATAGAGTCTCCAACTGCATCTTCTTTGAATTGATAAAGTGCAACATTATCTTTCATGTGAAACTCGGAAGAATGAGTTTCATTTTGCTCAATTTCAAAATATCCCACCACTGAATTTTTTGGAGGAGCTTCAAGAGCAAGTCTCTTTGGTGGAGGAGGTAACTTGGCTTGATTGTTCATAGCATAGTTTGCAATAGGATTTGGATATATTCTCCTTCAAATATCCTTGTATGATGCAAATAATGTACCTTGATAAATTTGTATTTTCAAAGCAAGTAACTATTTAGCCAACCTGTGTACCATTGGGTATATGGTACCTGATGAAATGACTCTAAGAATAAATTAGAACACTTAGACTTATTAGGATCCTTCCTGATGTTTTTAGCAAGAATCAAGTCATCTTCCACTTCAACTGCTAGAGTTTGTGCATGAGCTAAGTCTCTTGCAGGTGCTCTTCTCAACAAGAAACTCACCTCCGTTAATTGAGCGCTGACAAAGAAATGCTTGAGATTCTTTGGAGTAGGTTGAGCAGTGGTTGGTATATGGTTCTTCAACTTGTTGAACTTGGAAATTAAATCTCGCATAGGCTCATGCAATTCTTTTCTTATTTGAGTGAGTTGAAACAAAAGAGCATATGTATCCTCTGTTGGGTTAAATATCACCTCAAATTAAGTATTAAAGGTATCCCAATTAGTGATAGCCTATGGTTCCAAATGGTAAAGCCATTCTGTTGTAGCACATTGTAATGTTTCAACAAAAACTCTCTCTAAAACATCTTCATGTTCCATGCCAAGAATACTACATGCAATATAAAATGCAGTGATATGCTCATATGGATGTTTCTTTCCATCACCGTAAAAATTTGGAATATTCTTCTATGAACCTTGAAATGGATGAAGGAGTGGAGTTAAGTTGAGAGGGCCAAAGCTTTTCCCCCAAGGACCTTGGGCACCTTGAGCACCTATAGTAGCCATGATTACTAGTTGAAAAGGTGAAATGAAAAACCTTTGAGCTTGTGGTAAAACTAAAGGCTTGATAATACTAGAGGCTTCACTGGGTATAGGAGACCTCAGAGTAACACATGGAAAACTTTCGTTTTGATAGAGAGGAGACTGTGATCTAGCAGGAAGAAAATCAAAGTTATGTTTTTGCAAAAGTTCAAATGTAGAATCAATAATACCTTTATTTCTCCTTCCTCATGTGTAACTCATTTTTGCCAGAGTAATATAGATC
Organism: Cryptomeria japonica; assembly: GCF_030272615.1. Lineage (NCBI taxonomy): Eukaryota > Viridiplantae > Streptophyta > Pinopsida > Cupressales > Cupressaceae > Cryptomeria > Cryptomeria japonica. Next base: position 291,559,720 of record NC_081409.1, on the reverse strand, counting down.
AGCAATAGAAGAAACCAATGATAAGGGAAATTTATACTTCAACCAAAGTGTGGAGCGCTTGATTGCATGCTCATATCCCTAGTAGAGTCACCAAAAATTATTGGTTGAAAATTTTATAAATTGGAAAGGTTTACAAAATGTGAGTTTCAGCCAAAGTGTGTGAAATTAAATCTCTCCTCACAAAGGGGATGTTTCCTTCTTACTGCCTTTCCACTTAGGGACCTAATATCTATTCTAAAATCAACTATTTATTTCATCCAAGGGCATTACAATCATTCAATTCTCTCTTTTAGAATGAATGTTTCCTTATTCTCATTTTTTAGATAAGGGATTCTACTTCTCTAAATACTTGGAACTTTTAAGACACTAGCATGAGCAATAATAACTGATAAAGTATTAAGTTGAGCGAAAGAACAACCTAACAATGTACCAGTGCAATTTATACAATTTAGAAACTTGTGCAGTGGAAAGACTTCTACAACTTCTTATCTAATTCTAATAAGAAAGATAACACTATATTGAAGCACAAAGACTTTCAGATATAATATCACCTAAAACATATGAGAGAAAATTTGTAGCTCAAAAACTTATCAGAATTTTCTATCTCTTGACTCTGACTTCTAACTTCCAAACTTGATATTGTAGATCAAAGACTTGTAGATATCAACTTCAAATCTCTTTTAAAACTCGTAAAATAACACTTCAAATAAATTCAAGGTCATATATTTGCATTGACAAAAAAATACTGCACTCATATGAAATAATGCTTCAACACAAATTTTGAAGGCACAACTACTCCTTTATTCACTTGAAAAATGTTTTGCAAAATAAGCACAAAGTCTCAAGATGTTACACAACTCTACAGAGTTTTGTTGCAATGCTAAAATATTCTCAATTACAATGAGCACCCTCGTATATATAGGTGAGAAGCTATGAGAAAAAATAGGAAAAGTGCAACTAACTATAACTTTTTCAAAAGAAAAGTCATATTTGACTTAGGACTTGTGTAATCCTACATGCAAAAATGTATATACAAAATGACACCTGAAGTGTTGATTTTTAACTATAAAAATGCACCTCAATTATAAAGCATAAAAATTAACTAAGTCTCCTATGACATTTCTTGTTCATTCTAATCTTGTTTCAAGAATTCTTCAAATCGTAGATAAATTTTCATCTAGGACTCATGAAGACCTTGAGTATGTTGGTGATGAACTTAACCTAAGTAATAGAATCTCCCAAACCAATATAGCAATTCGTGTGTTTCTTCTGGAGAGATCCTAGGTTATCTAGAGTGACTTGTAGATCTATTAGTTTGTCAATTGAGAATATGGAAAAATCCTACTTATTAAATTTTGAACAAACTAGCAAAATGAATTCCTTGATGATTGCATCCACGTGAAGAATCCCTTGGTTTTCATCTAGGAATGTGCGTGGAATCTCTTATGTTTTCTCTACAATTTCCTTCTTCTTATCTACACACTCCTTCTGTGTCTTCCATGTATCTTTGATGAGTAGCTACAAGGTATTCATCTGATGTTCCATTGCTTCCTACTTCTCAATGTACATGTCCCAGGTGAGAAGCACTCTATTGTCAACTAGGATTTGTAAATCAAAGTCTTCTAGCTTCAACCAAGCATCGAAGTTCTTTTCCTATGTTTCCAGTTCCTGTGAGAGAAGATCTAGTGTTTTATCCACTTCGGAATTTAAACTTTCCACATTATTAATCAATGTGACTACAGATCTCGGGAGATAAATTCCCTGACTTAGCATCCTATCCATCCATTCTACAACTGTCCTACTCCATGAAGTGACCCGTTTAGCTTACTTTATCACTTGTCCATCAACTAATGAATTTATTGGCTTAATTATCTCTTAAGACTTTGTTATATTTTTCATCACCATAGTGAGTTGTTCCACTTGTGCCTTAAGCTAATCTTTCTTGATCTTTTCTTCATTATATCTTACCACAATTGTATCAAAAGTTGACTGAGAATCTTCTATTGTACCTTCATGAGTTTGTTTTCCCAATTCAATTCTATTGATGACATAATTTGTAGGCTAAATTTTATTAATCTTTGTGTCTGGAGAAGGCACAACAATCTCAACATACTTATTCTTGGACTTGTCCACCTTGACTAGAAAAAGAGTTTTGGCCTTCTTTGTAGTCTTAGGATCTACTGAAACCAACTGGTTGAAGTCAAAGTCATCTGGGGAGATGTCTTGTTTCTTTCTCTTAGGATTTTTTGAGAAAAATTAAGGTGGTAAGGAAGAATCATTTTCAGTTCCTACAACCATTGTTTGAGATGGAGTTTCTTTTCCCTATGGTAGTGGTTACAATAAGTGAACTGGAAGTGACAACAATAGGTAAAAATTTTGTAGTGGAAGCATTTGGATTATGTTTTGTCTCTTACATGAACTTGCAAAACTCATCAAACATAGTAGTAGATACTTTGGACAAGTTTAAGAAGGAAGAAAATACATTATCAATGTTGTCCTATGGAGTATCTAAGGCCAACTCACTGGTAGTAGAAGAACGAATAGTATAGAAAACCACATTAGTAGCTACTGGAGTATATGAAATGGTGGAACCAAAAGGTACAAACTTAGAAGTAGAAACCTGTGAAGGAATAGTAGCTAGACCAAGATTACCATAGGAGTAGACCCTTGTGTATTTTCATGTTGAGGAGCTTCAGGAGTTCCTAGCAATCCTTCCTCATCATATTCTTCTTCTTGTTCCTCATTTGTTAGTTCTTCTTCCTCAGATTGTTCTTCATCAGCGTGTTCATCTTCTATTCTCCTTCTTCTGATCCTTTCTCTTATTGAACAATTTGAGTAGAAGACTCATCTTGATCTTTGTCTTTTCTCTTTCCCACAATAAATTTGTATTTTGGAGCCTCTTGTGAAGTTGTAGGATCTTGCCTATTTTTAGTTCTAAGTTCTGATATCTTACCAATAGGTCTAGCAATATCATCCTTTGACCCAGTTTTGAATGATTTCAATTGAATTCCTTTTTGTGAAAACTAGGCATTGGTGTTTATGAGGATGTTCTTGAATCTAGCTCCTATTTAAGTTACTTCCTTCTAAGACCATTGAATAAGTGGCAATTGTGTCTCTACAATATTTTTATCTACACACATTGCCTCCAAGAAATTTCATCATCCTACAGTCCTTCAGAGATGTCTGCAAGATTAAGATTCTCAATGTGTTCCAGAGTAAGATGACAGAAGTCAAGTCTTCAGATATCCTTTTCAGTTCTACAATCTATCCAAATATCCTCTATGTGATGCACATTAGTGTATCTCTTTTTCAACTTATTCTGCATTCCCCTATAATCAAAATCTCCGCTAGTTTGAAATAATTTCATTGTGACTCTTCCCATTTCTTCATCCATTGCTTTGGATTTATAGATAGAAGAAATAAAATACCTCCCAATGGTCAAGGTGAATTTGAAACCAATTTTATGAGAACCTAATTGTCATTCATGAATTCCAACCATCTGACGAGCTAACTCCATGAGAATGATTTTATTGGAAGGATATCTTGGAAGCATGAAGGGTTGATAACCAAAAAATCCTACCTTGAGATAGGTGAAAGTAGGAAATTGTAGGAACATACATCCATACCGACTGACTACATCCCATGCTTTATCTCATACTCTCTTCTTTTGAAAGTCTTTGTCAAGCATACATGTGTAATGATAGAAGAAATCATCATTAACTCTCCTGAAATGATGCAAGCTATTCATTAGAAGTAGATAAGAGTATTACTCGTAGACTAAGACCTGTCCTATGTCTCCTTCTGTGGACAAACCTACAAAGTGCCTCATTGATGTTGTAGCATACACCAAGTAGGAAGTCATATAAAACTCCATAGTGGTAGGTACCTTGATGAGTTGGTCACATGATGAATCACTTATTTGTTTGCCCCAATATATCTTTTCTTTATTTTGCTTGATGATGTGAATGTATTGATACATCCACTCATGGTATGTGTCAAAGATAGGAAGACCCTTTACTCTATTGATAAGAGTAACCAAATCTTTGACCTCCTCAATGAAGTCATACTAATGAAAGGTCTTAGGCCATCTATCAATGGTGGGTCTTGGAGTCTTCAACCAATTATCATTCATATTTCTTCAAAACTTGTCTTAGTGTTTCTCATAATAGGCTTGAGTTGTCTACATCTCTATGTTAGAATATCTATCAATGTTTGAACATTTAAAGATAGTGTCAAAGAAATCTTTATCCAACCTAATGATCTTTTTGCCATATGCACCTTGGACACTTTTGCTTATATAATCAAAATGGTTGGCCACTATGAGCATGAACTCTATATTTTGTGTGGACATAGGAAAAGCCAAAACCAAGTGGATACCATTATTGATGGTGGACTCCATTTTATATTACTAAGGTAGTTCTTTTACCATTTTGAGAAATTCCTCCAAGTCCACTTGACCTATCTCAATGTCTTTGATATTGTCAATGTTAGATGACATTAAAGGAGGAAAAATAGGATGAGGGTCTTGCTTCTTGAATTTCATACTTTATTTCTATGAGATGGCTCTACCATCTATCAAGAAGCTGAAACTGCAACATTTTGTAGAACAAGCCTTTCAGAGTTAGAAGAAAATCATCATCACACCTTGAAGAGAAATATTCTTCACTTGAATAGTTGACTTGAAGAAAGTTATTCATGATGAAATTGAGGTTAAAACATCAAATTTATCTTAAGAAGTGCAGTGTAAATCGGGTTTACAACCTCAATTTACACTTAGCATATTGGAATTACAAAAAGTGATGGTGTAGTTCAAGTTTACAATCCTGAACTACACCTAGGATTATAAATAACAAGTTTTGGTATAGTTCAGGTTTATAAACCTGAACTACACTTGTTTTACAAGTGGAAATCCATTGTGTGTAGTTCGAGTTCACAACCCAAAACTACACTAAAGGGATGTTCCTTAAAGTGTCGTTTGGGGTTGTAAACCCCGAACTACACCTTTGTCTTTGGGAATTCAATATATAATGTTTGGTGTGATTTACACTTAAGGGATGTGTTGGTATATTTGTCATTGTTGCCATTGATTGCATTGATGCCATGGTTGATTGTTATCCGGCATGTATGCATGTGATCCAATCCAAAAAGTTTGCTTCATTTTCTTATCATGCTTCCAAGGTTTTGAGGCCCGGTATTTTTGTGTTACCAAAAGCTGTTTTTGAGTCTAGTCTTATCCGGATATGATTTTTGCACACGTTTCAAGATATATTTAGATCTGGTCTCATCCGGATATGTTGAGATGCACATTTCTCTAATTTGTAGTTGAAAGTCGACATCGTATAGAACCACCCAGATTGTAGTGTGTGGTAAGTCTGGTCTCATCCATTCTGGCTGAGTCGGCTTGACAATAAAACTGATGTGGATATATATCATCAAGGATATCATATGCAAAAGTATATAGTTGTATAAATACAACTATTTTGATGTACTATATGCGAAGGAACTGTGGTTATGTTTTGTGTGCAAGTTTGATATAGTGAATTTAAGTGACAGCTTATGTACTTCAAGGGAATTTTATTCTATGCATATGTTAGATGAACTCACAACAGTTCAAATTTTGTATACTTTGTAATCCAGCTATAAGCCCTCTTCTGTATAACAGACAATAAGTTCAAACCGGCAGTGAGCCACCCCTTTGTACTGTGTAACTAGTTGCATACTACACTATTCCTGAGAATATCATCTCTTCATGCTTTTTCCCATATTGGGTTTTCCAGGTACAAATCTAGTGTTATGTGTTATGTCTCTATTTTTGTTTGCTGCATTTAAATTATGTTATGTAATTGATTAATCAGAAGTTTAAATAAGTTCAAAGGAATATTGATTCACCCCTTCCCTCTCAATATTTTGGTTATTCAACAATTGGTATCAGAGCCAACTCCTTTAGGAGAGTCTAACCACTCAAAGAAGATCCAGAAAGTTGAACATGGATTTAAACGATGACTTGAGAAAATATCTTGAAGAACTTAAGGCAACAGAATCTAAAAACAAAGATCTGAAGGAGAATGTCCAACTAGCAAATGAATGTCTCAAGAAGTTAAGAGAGCAGATCCAGAAATTTAAGATTAGACACAAAGAAGTCAATGAGGAGCTTAAGAAAGCAAACAGCATCATTTTAGATATGAAGATCAAAGATGAAGACAATGAGAAGATGAAAGAATATCTAAACCAAATGGTGAAATGCAAAACTGAAGAATGTGAGAAGCTAAAGAAAGAAGTAACACTCCTCAAAGTAGATCTCAAGAAAACCAAGAACCAACAATGCAATATTGAATCTGACATGCCCAACACTATAGCCAATACTAAGGATGATACAAAAGCCAAGAAGGAAGAAAAGTTCAGTGGAGAAGAACCATCTCCGGTAAAAGTGGCAATCGCCAAAGAGGAAAAAGGTAAGTCTATGATCAAGCAGCGGGTAAGTATAAAAAATGCCCCTTTTCTGGTTTTTGCTACAAATGTACTAAAATAAGACATAAAGTAGCAGAATGTAAGAATAGTTTCAATCAAACCTTTAGTTCATTCCCTGGTACATGTTACAGAGGCAATAGATATGGTCATAAAGGTAATCAATGTAGAAATCCGGTTGTAAATCAGAATAGATATAATTACTTCAGAGGTAGATGTTATACATGCAATGTTATCAGACACAAAGAAGACAAAGTCTAGCAAACATCAAATGTCACAGCTTCAATAAACCCAATCATATACCGAGGTAGTGCAGAAGCAGTAAATTTCAAAACCAAATTGAACCAATCAAGAAGGTCAATGTTGTAGTGTCCACCCTTGACAAGACTTTTATTGCATGCATGATAGACTTATCTAGACTCTTTATGATGCTTTGGATTATGATTCTATATGGGATTCAGATACTCATTATGATTCTAGACATTATTGGACATATGCTATTTTGATGATTTATATGGATGGTGACACTATCATTATTGATCGTGTGTTTTGATGGATATATGTGCTTGATGGATTCTATATGTATTACTATGATGATGAATTATAGATGATTTATATTGATCATGGATTTGATGATATTATGATTACACTAACCTTATTTCATGATTACATATGATAAGTTGTTTATGCGATGTGTTTGATTATTGTATAATTGTCTTCGTGAGGGACGATGTCACATCACTCATTGCGAGCAGGATGTGTCGTTGCAATTCCCAAACACTTGCATGTTATGAGATATATGCATATATTGTATTGTTGTTTTGTGGTTGCAAAATTTGCAGGTACCAGACACCGACTCCACCCATCTTCATAGGTCTGAGCGTGTCTTTAAATCCCAATGGCATGTGGTCCAGAGATGACATGAGTTACCCTCACATACTCTAGGTCTAGTTGTTCACCTTGAGTCATCAGCGTCTTGGTGTAATTTGCCATGTCAGTTAGTGAGTTGTGGCTTTGTGAGTATTCTAGCTTATTGTTGATTTAACTGATATATTTATGCGTGATTTTATAGTTAATAATGTTTAATTTAATTAATTGTATTATTGGCTTTTGATTATTTAATTATTTGATAATTAATGTTGATTTATGTTGTTTAAGATTTATTCAATATTTATCATTTAATCCTTATTGAGGTTTGATCCTTTATTTGATATTTAATTATTTAATTATTTATGTTTATATGTTGTTGATAGTTTTATTTATTTATTTAATGTTTAATATTTTATTTAGTTATTTAATTATTTTATGAGCTATGTTGTTTAAGATTTATTTAATATTTATCGTTTAATCCTTATTGAGGTTTGATCCTTTATTTGATATTTAATTATTTAATTATTTATGTTTATATGTTGTTGATAGTTTTATTTATTTATTTAATGTTTAATATTTTATTTAGTTATTTAATTATTTTATGAGCCTTGAGTTATTTATTTATTAATCCCCATTTGGATTATTTAATTTATGGCTTATGATTTATTTATATAGTTTGACTTTTATTTATATTGGGGTGTATAAATGCCTTGGGGTAAAATAATAATATTCCCCACTTGGTTTGTATAAACACATTTTATATTTGTTCTACCTACCCTTTTACTCTCATTGGATGAATTTGAAATGGGAGAGTAAAAATATATCATATGGTGGTTGGTAAAATATCCATAATGGAATATTTTGATTGGTTCTCGTGGAGGCTAGGGTTTTGGAGTTTTGATGGCTTTTTTATTTAGTTTTTCAAGCTTGTTCTCGGGTTGGATTTTCTGGAAAAAGCTTTCTGCAATTTTCTTTTGGCTCTTGGATTTTGTTTTGGCTTTGGATTGCTAGAGCTTTGTTGGTTTTGGCTTTTGGTTTTGGAGCGCTACTTCAACCATCTTCCATCACACAGGTTGTAGGTTGGAGCTTATGTTTCCTTGCATTTTTAGTTTTCTCTTTTCCTGTATGCTTCATTTATGCATACTGTATTCCAGAAATAGGGTGAAATAAATCTTTATTATATAGTTCTCAGAAAATATATTTGGGGAAATAGACTTTGTGTTATGGCAATTTATATATAGTTTGTTTGTTAAATATTTCATGTTTATGTGTGTGTTGTCGTTCACGGCACTGGGCATGTGTTGTGTTGGGAGAACTCTTTCTCTCTAGGTTTTATTGTTGCAAAAGGTCTATCATTGTTATAGTGTGAATCCTTGTTTGTGCAAAGTGTATTTTCTCATTGTTTATTTGGGTGATTGGAGCTCTATTAAGTCTCTGAGTGTTTTCTGGAAGTAATTGTCGTGAGTTGTGTTTCATGATATCTCTGTTTATAGTTTGTTATTCTTTGTTTCATTTATACCTACTTGTTCCCAAAGTCTGGGCGACTCTTTTCATATATTTTTCGAGGCTTATTGTTTGGACTTTGGTTTTATTTTCTTCTCGTAAGTTGTCTGATTTTTCCATTTGTTTCTGGTAAATGCACTAGAACTGATAAATGCGCTAAATCCTCATGTATATGCATTGGTTTAGCTTGTAAATGTGCTAACCTGTGCAATGTATGCGCTACCAAAGTGGGAACATGCGCTGAAACTATTTGAATGTATTGTTTTTGTTGTTGAATGTGATGTTTAGTCTAGTAAATGCGTTGCAGAAAAGGCCATATGAGTTGCAGAGGTTGACAAAGGCGTTGTACTGGTTAACAAATGTGCGTCTCTACCCAAATTTGGTGTTTTGGTCTATTATCTCATTATGTCTTTCTTTTCTGGATTTGATTTTTGTACCAGAGGCTTGTTTAGGGTTTGTTGATGTTTTCCAGATTGGTCCCTAAACAAATTTAATATATTTTAATGGTTTAATGCTTAATTTATCTTTATGTGCTTGTTTTTAATAAGTTGTACTCTCTTCCATGTTTATGAGCCATGTTAGAGAGATGGATGTTTTGTTGTTCTTAACCCAGCAAGTGAGTAGGCCTTGTTGTAGCTTTACTTTCATATTCATGGTATATTTGGATGGCCTTGTTGTGGCCCTTGTTATATTTGAATGCCAAGAGGCTCATTTTGTATTATTTGTTGTTATGGCCATTTGTATGTTCAAAAATACGTATGGATGTATTTGGCTACATGTAGATGTTCATGTTTTCAGATTTCCATGTTGGATTAGAGCCTCTTGTTGAGATTTTATTTGGGTCCATGTTAAGGGGAGTGGGCTTCCTTGTGATGATCGGGGTCACGAGAGATAGGCTTGCATGAGGTTCCTTGTAAGAATGCATGAAGTCTAGACCGCCAAGGCACATTAGGAGTTTGCCGTGATGTAAAAAAGTGATAACATAATAATAAATTAATGGGATGGGTAAATAATTAAATAATCAAGATAATGAATAGTTGAGCCCCATGACTTGATCCTAGGGAGAATGTTTTAGGATAGGCATGGGAAGGCCATTGCGATGGCAAGTCAATCTCCCTTAATCTCTCATAGGTTGATCAGATGCCTCCACATGTCCATCAGGCTTATGTCTTGTGTTATAGTATTTGTCATGTTAGAGGATGGAATGTGTTGACACTCCACTCCTACATGTGTCCCCTTGTTAATTTGTAATTATGCCATGTTGATATGTGTTTATGACTTGATGTTTTGTAAGCCTCTAGGAGTTTCTTCTTGTGATGGTTTTTGGTTGGTCATATCTTGAGAGTCCTTGTATTATTTAGTCTTCTTTGGTTGTTAGGTGCCAGCTTAGGTCTAGAGTGTGTGTTGGGACCTTGTGTCATCTCCTAGCATGGGGGGTGGTTCCTTTGGTTCCACATGGTCGGGTGGTTGGTTCTTTTCAACCATTGGGATATTCTTATGGATTCTTCATGTGTGGGTGTGGATTCTTCTCATTGTTGCAGCTTATAGATGATTTTGTAGCAGATTTATGTAATGGATATCTTGGATTCATGTAATGCAATACTTTGTAAAAGTATATGAAATCATGTGTTAGGAATGAGTTGTACTCATGATGTATTATTCATAAGATTATAATTGTATAGTAGTTGGTATTTAGGATTATGACATGATTTGTATTAATGAGACCATGATATGTATGGTGATGTTCTTTTATAATGAAAGTAAATGATTTTCATGTACTTAGATGTTTGTAATAGAATGGATTCATGTGAGGAGTTATTGTATTGTTTAAATTTCATGGTTATCACTTAGGATGTAGATGAATGTGTAATAGAACCTTAAGTAAATGGAATGAAATAATGTAGGAACTGTGGTTGATTAATAATATCATGTTCAGATGATAACGTCATTCATGTGATTGCATTGGATGTTAGGAAGTATGTATTACACATAAGATGATTAAACTAATGAAAGGCAACAGGATAATTGCATCATGCATTTGGAATTCATGTTAAATAATTGATCATGCTAGGAATATGGATGCATGTGTAGTATGAATAAGATCGTGTAGATAGAAAATGGATAAGGGATTAAGCATATTTGGATTTGGTTATAAAATGAATTTAAGAAAAAGGGATTAGTCTTGCATGGAAAGAGTAGACATGGCATGTTAGAGTTGAGTGCATCTCATAAAGGTTAAATAATCAAGTAGTTGCATATAATAATGAATGGAATTAAATAAGTTACATTTGCATATGGTAAAGGATTAAGTAATGATTAGTGTGGTAATTAAAGGAGTGGAATATTATTACTTGTGGTAGTAGGTTAAGTAATGACGTTAAGATGCCCTAGAGAGATAGTTGAATGGTTGTGATGTTTATTCCACTTGTGTATTTGGTTAATGAACTTTTGTGAATGGTTTATGTTCTTATGCTTAAATGATAATGAATGTTAATTCATTGTATAGATTATATGATGTGTAGCATTAGATGTTTTAAAAAAAAATCAACTCTTTTTAGTAGGTTAGATTCTTAGTTTCTCTAGGGTATTTTGACGGGCATTACAAATGTGGAGGATGTCAAAGCTGAAATGAAGAAAATATGGAGAAAAAAGGAAACCACAGAAATGCCAGCATCCAACTCTAGTGCAAGCACTTCATGTGTAAATTAGATGACTTATGGCTTTAGCCAAGGGGGAGTGATTAGAAAATTATAATATTATCCCCAGCCAAAGTTGTATGAGGTTGCATACCAGTAAAAGAAGTGATCAGGTAGTCATTGTCATAACCCATCACAGGATCCGACAAAGTTGCGAAAATCGAGAGTATGGAATACGGCTCATGTATATTTAATGTGAAACCCTTAATGAAAGAATATAAAGACAATGTCACGATTAATCATTCATAACGTGAATTAAAAGCACTCAAGATTTGTGAAGGCAGTCAAGTGATCTTAGGGTTTCTTCGAAAAAATCTGATCAAGGTTAACAATCTATAGAATTTGTAATCATGGTTGCACCCATAGTTGTCAATGTTGTTGCCAATTCACAAAGACACCCTATGTGGAAATTCGGGCTAATCCCAACAGAGCGTTTTCAAAAATTCCGATTGGAGTTATTTTGGTGGAAGATGTCAGAGGCTACATCTGCGTCAAGCAAAAAGAATTTTCTCATCATGGAAAAATTTTAGATCTTTGGACCGAACAGATAGCTGGTCAGCAAGGCAAGGTCAAACTGGAATTTGCTAACGTAGTCCAGAACAATCTGAGCACATGGAATAACTTTCCAAACATCTATCATGATGAGAAATGGGTCAAGTTGGCAATGGGTGGGTTTCATGATGGATTTCTCTGTTTGAAACAAACCCACATGATAACCAAGGAAGTAATGAAGACTATCACAAGTTTGAGTGACTCTGGTGAAATTCCCAAACCAAAGTCGACCAAAAATAAGGTTGTTATGGAATTAACTGGTGCCACATTCGACAAGCATTCGTTAGCCATTAACAACATCAGAAATCCAGTAGCTAAGTATCTTTCTATGATGGTTGGAAATAAGATTTTCTTTACAAATAGAGAGAATTCCATTTCTGCTACCATTGTGCATATGGCTTATGAGATGGCAGAATTAAACAAGGACTACGACCTCTGCGATATCCTGCATCAGCAATTCTTGGAGAATTTTGTCCAGTGCTGGGAGAAGAAACACTCATTCAAATTTGAAACCCTATCCCTATGTATATTAGTCTACTTCATGGAAGTGTTATCTGGTCGTGGTAGGGTTTTGTGGTCTCAAGACAGACTGGTAGCCCATCATATTGCAGATAGGCTCGGAGGGTTTATTAATGAAAAGGTTGGAGAAGAAAAGTTTATGGTGTTCTTTGTCGTCTTTCATATGAACATGCAAAGCTGAGATAGAATTCCAAAGGAAATTGGAGAGAAGTACAAAAGGGACATCACATTTATAATTACTATTGACAAATGCTTCATGGAAGCCGTTGTGCCTAGAAAAGTCTGGGTCCCTCCGTTTGGATATGAAGTTTTGTCTGACATACTTGAAGACGTAGCTAAAGTTCTCTTGGAAAGTCTGGTAGATGAATCCCAAGAGCATTTTGAGACTGCAGATGAAAAATCTTTGCAGGTCCAGATGGATCTCACCACGAAGGACCGTGAAAAGAATGTGAAAAAGGTCATTCAAGAATCTCTAGATAAGGCCAATCTAACTGAGGTGGAAATTTCTAAGGTTAGGCGATCTGGAAGGCTTGGTGCATCCAAAATAGCCAAGGTCTCTCAGGTAGAACATCCTTCTTCAAGCTCTCCAAAGAAGAAGATTGAAATCAAAAGGAAAACCATCATCTTGGAATCTAAGGAAGAAGAAGTAGAAGCAGAGAAATACCAGATACATGTTCGGAACTCCAAAGGGAAGAAGGCCAAGCAACCACTTGATGCAGAAAGTCTGTGTGAATCCCTTGCTCAAGGCAGAAGTCCAAAAGAGGTAGGTAATTTGTTTACTAACGCCAATGTTGAAGATCAGAATGTCATAATTAAAGGTTTAGTTATGTATTGTGTAAAATTTGAAGTTGCAATGGATGAATATAGAAATATTGTTCCAAAAGAATTGTATGAGGAGTTGATGAGAGTTAGGCAAATTTCTAGAGAAGAGGAACAAGCTATTAAAGATCGTGTATTTAAAGTTGTTGGCTCCACCCTCTCTCTGGAAAACAAGGCCACCTTATTGGAAGTATGTAAAACTGGGTTGAGGACCAAAAATAACTTAGATGATCTCATGCTTGGTGTACCCAACGCCAAAGAGAAGGTTTAAAAAGATATCATGGATATGGTTATGTCTATTGCAAAGAACCGTGGTCTTTTGTCCTCTGATTTTGATACCACCATTGGCATACCTGAGAATGTGCATGTTACTGTTCCTGAGGATAAGGATGATCCCTCAAACAGCCCAATCAATAATCTGATGGATGTGAACGATGTGTCTGCTATGGAAAATCCTATAGACAATGTTATGAATAGAAATGATATTTATGAAACTTCTGAAGTCCCTTTGGTCATCTTTGGGTCCGGTAAGGGCAAAGAAATTGAAGGTTCCACTAATAACCAAGTATCTGATAAGGATGAGAAGAACATTGGATGTGACATACCATCATAAGTAAAGGCAGATGTCCCAACGAAGGAATCTAGTGTACAGGTATCCATAATTGGAACCAATCCCGATTATTCCAAAGATGTCTGGAAAAAGATATTCTCTACTCCTTTGATACTCCCACCAGTCATATCTTCCATGCAATCTATTGATTTATCCAATGTTGATCTAGAACAAAAACTTGAGATTGGAGAAGCGTTCATTTCCTCTGCAAGGCAAGATTTTCGTAAAGGTAATAAGATTGTTGAAGATCTTTTGACAACACTCCATGTTATTATTCTTGAATGTCAATTAGATCCAGACATTCCTAGTGTGGAAAAGTGCAAAATATTGATCAATTCATTGGGTAGTCAGGCTAACAGAATTAGAAAGAATTATGAGAAGTACTTAGCTGATGATAGAGAAAGGCTCTTACAGGAAATCAAGTCCAAATGTGAATCAGCCCATCAACATCTTTCTCAGCTTATCACTAAAGGTCATTTTTACTTGGAGAACAATGATATATTATTTTCTTTCAGTCTACAGTGTCCAGATGCTACTCAAAGCATCAAAAATGAAATGAGTATCATTAAAGACAAGATCTGGTAGGCACAGGCAAACTTCAAGCTTTCTAAGGATCTATCTAGCTCCAGAAGGTCAAAAATTGAGGAACTGCATGACAAATACTATGAGCTACAGCAACAAAGAGACAATATCATCATTCCTCTAGGCAAGTTGAGAGATCTGAGCAATGAAAGTATCTCTTTTAAGAACAAGGTAATTTCTTGTGCTTCTCAATTATCTTACACTAATCCCAGTTCCATTCCTGAAGCAAAGCAACTTCATGCATATTGGCTCGGATAGAATTTCTAACAGAAGCAATCTCTCATTGGGACTCGCACAAGGACCCTTGGACCACTCACACCCAGAATATCAAGCAGTCCTCCGAAAATCAATAGTTGTTCCCGTTAGGGGGAGCTCTTTTTTATACTCTGCTGACCCTTTGTCATTGTTGTCAAATGGGGAGTAGGAGGAGGAGTAGTAGTAGTAGTAGGAGTAATTCCAACAGTTAATTAATCTCTTTCATTTCATGCAAAGACTATTGATACTTTATTTTCTGTTATTACTTCAACAAACTTACTCCGTATAACTTATATTGCCATCAATGACAAAGGGGGAGATTGTTGGCCTATTTGTCATTATTGTCATTGATGCCATGGTTGTTCGTTATCCGACATGTATGCATGTGATCCGATCCGGAAAGCTTGTTTTATTTTCTTATCATGTTTGCACAGTTTTGAGGTCTGATATTTTTGTGTTATCGAAAGTTGTTTTTGAGTTCGATCTTATCTGGATATGATTGTGTATACACCTAAAAATGGTCTGAAGATAGTTAATTAAATACGCAGTTATTTGATTAATTCCCCTTCCCAATTAATTGAATTCAAAAGCAATTTAATTAATTTCTCTATTCATCTACTAGTAAATAAATCTAAATGATTTATTTATATAGTTCATCTCATATCCCCCTTTGGTTCATTAATTCTAAATTAATTAATGTCTCTCCATATTAATCAATTCTTCTAATCCCTAATTAAGATTAACAAACTCAAGTTTGTTGAGATTAATTACCATTTTCCAATTATTTGAATTTCTAAATTCAAATAAGCACATGGCTCCTAACTTTAACCACCTAACCTAACCATCCCCTAACTTAACCCATTCAATCTAATCTTGGGTCTAACTAACCCTATCCTATCTTGCACATCCTAACCTCCTTATCCTAACCTCCCATGGTGTGGATATTCTCTCCTTGAGACACATGGCACTTTTGCCACATGTCTCCTCCCTTGGACACTTGCCCTCTCATGAGCAAGGCTCCTTGACACTTGTCACCACAGAGATGACAAGTGTCCCTTCCTCCAACCTCTTCTCCAACTTCCTCAATCTTGGCCCTTGATATCTTCAAATCAGGTCTGGACCGTCAATTCCTGCCACCTCAGCTTTGGCCTTGGAATTCCTATAAATATCCCCCATTTTGGAGCAATGCGGATCCCATCTCATATCAATTTAGGCATCATTACTATAGGCATTTGCATTTTAATTATCTAGTAATTAGATTTTGGATTAATCATAGTATGTTAATCTAGTTTCTTAAATCATGCATTTCATATCATCTCCATAGTCAATCATGATCAAATAGCTACTCAACTCTTGAGTTGTCACTTTGGAGGTCATTGCTCTGCTGAGAGCCCATCAATCCAACACCTTCAAGGTCCTCAAGAATAGAGGAAAATGGGACATTTCAAGGAAGGCTTGTGGTTTGTATTTCTAATCTAGTTTTGAAATTAAGCTTTTCAATTACATTTTATTGTCTCATTATATGTGTATGCCTCTTATATACCATATTTTTAGCATCACATTAATTGGCGCCCCATTTTTAGCATCACATTAATTGGCACCCACCATGGGGCGCCAATTAATGTGATGCTAAAAATGTGATATATAAGAGGCATACACATATAATGAGACAATAAAATGTAATTGAAAAGCTTAATTTCAAAACTAGATTAGAAATGCAAACCACAAGCCTTCCTTGAAATGTCCCATTTTCCTCTATTCTTGAGGACCTTGAAGGTGTTGGATTGATGGGCTCTTAGCGGAGCAATGACCTCCAAAGTGACAACTCAAGAGTTGAGTAGCTATTTGATCATAATTGACTATGGAGATGATATGAAATGCATGATTTAAGAAACTAGATTAACATACTATGATTAATCCAAAATCTAATTACTAGATAATTAAAATGCAAATGCCTATAGTAATATGGATATGAGATGGGATCCATATTGCTCCAAAATGGGGGATATTTATAGGAATTCCAAGGCCAAAGCTGAGGTGGCAGGAATTGACGGTCCAGGTTTGATCTGAAGATATCAAGGGCCAAGATTGAGGAAGTTGGAGAAGAGGATGGAGGAAGAGGTGATATCTTCTCCAACTTCCTCAATCTTGGCCCTTGATATCTTCAGATCAAATCTGGACCATCGATTCCTACCACCTCAGCTTTGGCCTTGGAATTCCTATAAATATCCCCCATTTTGGAGCAATATGGATCCCATCTCATATCAATTTAGGCATCATTACTATAGGCATTTGCATTTTAATTATCTAGTAATTAGATTTTGGATTAATCATAGTATGTTAATCTAGTTTCTTAAATCATGTGTTTCATATCATCTCCATAGTCAATCATGATCAAATAGCTACTCAACTCTTGAGTTGTCTCTTTGGATGTCATTGCTCCATTGAGAGCCCATCAATCCAACACCTTCAAGGTCCTCAAGAATAGAGGAAAATGGGACATTTCAAGGAAGGCTTGTGGTTTGCATTTCTAATCTAGTTTTGAAATTAAGCTTTTCAATTACATTTTATTGTCTCATTATATGTGTATGCCTCTTATATACCACATTTTTAGCATCACAGATTGTTGCATACGTATCAAGTCATATTTAGATCTGGTCCAATCCAAATATGCTAAGATACACATTTCTCTAGTTTGTAGCTGAAAGCCGACATCACATATAACCACCCGGATTGTTGTAGCGTGTGGTTAAGTCCGGTCTCATCCATTTCGGTTGAGCCAACTTGACAATCAAAACAATGTGGATATATATCATCAAGGATATCGTATGCTAAAGTATATGGTTGTAAAAATATAACTATTTTGATGTACTATAAGCGAAGGAATTGTGGTTATGTTTTGTGTGCAAGTTCGATACAGCGAATTTTTGTGACAACTTATGTACTTCAAGGGAACTGTATTCTATTCATATGTTAGATGCACTCACAACAATTCAAATTTTGTGTACTCTGTAATCCAGCTATAAGCCCTCTTCTATATAACAGACAATAAGTCCAAACCGACAGTGAGCCACCCCTTTGTACTATGTAACCGGTTGCATACTACACTATTCCTGAGAATATGTCTTTATTTTTGTTTGGTGCATTTGAATTATGTTATGTAATTGGTTAATCAGAAATTTAAGTAAGTTCAAGGGAATATTGATTCACCCCTCCCCTCTCAGTATTCTGGTCATTCAACAGGATGAACCTCGATGTAATTTGGGTTTGCAACCCCGACTTACACCAATAAGTGAACTCAGGCAAAAACATGAAGTCTGGTGTAGTCCAAGGTTGTAACCCCGGACTACACCAAAGGGTGTTAATCTCAAAACAATCAAATGAATACGTAGTTCAGGTTTTGTAAGTCTGAACTACGATTCACTTGGTAGTTTAGACTTTCAAACCCTGAACTACACATGACATGGGAAGTATAAAAAATGACAATGTCACTCGAGCTTGTAAGTCCAAATGACATCGTAACATTTCCATACAATTATTGGAATGTCTTCCAGGCTTACAAGCCTGAATGACATTGTTTTAGTTATTAATTCAATCAAATAAAACAAAGTATGTTTTGATGACAAAGAAAACACAACAAAACCCTAAATCTAAACTAGGGCGTGAATTCGTTATTAAAAAAGTAAATGAAAAAGTGGAAGAAAAAGACAACATACCTGATATAGACATGCTGAAATTATTGAGCTTCTAATCGACGCCATAGGGAAGAATAAATTTAACAGTGAAAACACAAAGAGGAATGGCACGAAAATGGTAAAAATGGAAAGAAGAAACGGATTATCTTACAAACTCCTAGCATTAAATGTCATATGTGCCTAATATGAATGGGTGTATTTCGGAATTATAAACTCGAAATACACAAAGATGTGTATTTCGGGTTTGTAATCCCGAAATACACTAAGCTATAAGAACAAGTGCAAAATCAGAGTTAAACCCCAAAAATGCACTTAAAAATAAAAATTAAGTGTAACACTTAATCAAATTCTAAAAAGACAACCTAGACTCAAATCGTGGTGTTCTACAAGGACTGAAATATGGACAAGTGGAACGTAAAATCACCTCGATTTACATGCTTAGAGAACATGGGCTACAAATTTGGACAAAATTTGTAGGGCTTATCCCATGTTGGCGTCATAGCTGAAAATGGGGATAACAACACAAAAGTGAGGATAATTGTGTGGACTAATTTCAAAATCATTGTTGAATATTGAATCCCTTTGAGTTTTGTGAAGAATATAAGGAGATGCTATCAGTAGTGGTCTGAGTGTCAATGATCCGCACTTTGTGGACCAACAATAAACCTTGTATGGAGATGTTGTCTTCATGGGAACAACAGAAATAATATATCTAAAGGATATCTTAAAGGCATCCTCGGATATACTAAGGGTAATGTGGTTTTAAACTATTTTGTTAGCAATAACAAGTTCAGTATCTACAATTCTAAAGCTAGTATAGAAATGAGTTGTAAAGATGCTTTAGGCCTACATGGACAGACTTTAACAATCCTATCAAGTAAACCTCTATTGATTTCCAAAGTTCGATAAAACCCTAGGAGGTTTTAATTCGAGTTGTAATATATCACCACAGAAGTGCCTTGAATATTTTTCATCTAATCAAATGAAGGTTCAAGTTTTCAAAGAGGTAAAGAGATATCAAAGTGAAGATGAAAGGAGCCTTGAATGGATAATGTTAAAGAGATGCCGTATTCCATGAAAATGTAACCTACAGACCTAAGATGACAATGAGTAAAGACATGAAGTTGGAAGACCTATTATGGGGTGTCAACATGACTTAAAACAAATAACAAAATTCATCAAGGTGATAGTAAGAAGAAAAATAATAGTGATTGCAAATGATTAGACAAAATGTTTTAGTCATACAAAGAAGACTATTAAAGTGATAGCATATCAAACTTCAAAGGATAGTAGTTTCTATTATTGAAGGAAATGTTAAGCAACCAACTATTAAGTGCAACCCTCTAGTAAATAGTTGCATAACAAATGATAGTAAGCAACAAGTACACGTATTGGTGACAAAATCAAACCATTAAGACAATTGCATAACGATCAAGAATGTTGGTTAAGACTCATTAAAAGATTCTTGAAGATGCCTTGATGGAAAAGTCATATCCAACACCTCAAGGAGACTTGTTTCTCTTGAAACTTATTAAAAAAGTGTCCTATAAGCATGTTAGTGGCAAATTTAAGGTAATAATGAGCAACAACAATAGTTGGCAAGCATTTAGGAGCCAAAGGTTGTTGATTTGGGCATTTTTTTAGAACATCCAAAGGACATAGGTTTGAAGAAGTCAAACTTCATTCCCTAAATGCCTAACTAGAGCATTTGTAGTAGTCAAACAAGAAAATTGACCTCTTAAGCACCCCAAGGAAGTTTAAAAACCAATTCTCAAATAAAACATCTTCATTCATTGCATATTGGTTCGATTTACAAAGGGTACACCTAGTAAAGGCAAAAGAAAACATGATATATGCTTAAAAAAAATATTGTAATCTTTTATTATCATTGTGAACTTGGTTTTTGTGAGAAAATATACTATAACAGACTTGTAGTTAGCTCGAAAATGCCTTTTGATCAATAAAAATATTTTTTTGCATAATCAAAGTTGTATTTTTGTGCATGTCACAAATGATTGATCGTGTCTTGTGACAAACCATCTCTGTCTAATTTTTCTTGTCTTTAATGTAGTAGTTTTTTACTTACAAGTCCTGGTATGTGTTTTTCTTTAAATTTTTATATTCAAATTCAACTATGAATGTTGTTTCTTCTAAAAAGTTATCATAAACTCAAAACTATCTCTATGAAACACTTATGCAGATGTGTCAAATCCTAAGTTTTGTATAGTTAGAGGACATTTTTAATCACATTGTGCATACTAAAACAAGTACAAGTCACTAAATTTTTGGTGTATCACCTACTTTTTTAGTTTATTCAATTCCATACCTAGTTTCTATCCCTTTACCTTGTGAGCAATAGTAGAGTAGATTAGTTTTTAATTAAAGGCTTGACATTGGTTGGTGGAATGACCTAACACATGGTGGTAAGTACATGACATAGATATTAAAAATGTATGTTTAAGGGATTTTTTGAAATGCTTGATGTGAAAAAGTAATTCTTATTATCAAAGAGAAAAGGCAATAGTTGTTCAACAAAAGTGACAAGTGGATGGTAACTTCTTTGCTCTATATAAAAGAGAGAGTGAGGGGGCAAAGAGGAAGAGATGGAGAGATATCTAAATGTATATATGCACTTAATGAAGTGTCCACGTCATTTACATGATATATAGAAGAAATATGCATTTGTAACATAACTAAAACAACTTATTGACAACATCATTTACATGACAAAATAGGACCATTCACAATATAGTTAAAAACAACATATATGCACTTACAATATAGTCACTACAACATTTACATCATATCGAACAAAGACATACATAATATGCATTAAATAGTGGTAAGCAAGTATTATACTTGAAGAAATTCTCTTTTCTCAATTCTTATTGTTGCCTCCTCTTCTATTCCTCTTATATCACTACCACTAGGAACGAGCACAAGAAAAGCAAATGGATTTGATGGATGTTTAAGATTTTGAATTCAGTGATATTAATGACGACTGATCTAGTTGAATGTTTGGTTTGAAGTATTAAATAAATAGGCATAAATAATATACATTAAATAGTGGTAAGCAAGTATTAAACATAGAAGAAATTCCCTTTTCTCAATCCTTATTGTTGCCTCCTATGCCTCTTACACCACTACCACTAGGAACAAGAGCACAAGAAAACACAAGACAAAAAACACAATCAAATACACTAAAAAATGTGAATGAAATCATGTGAGATCAACGAATAGATTTGATGTATGTTTAAATTGAATTCATTTGAGATCAACGAATAGATTTGATGTATGTTTAAGATTTTGAATTTTTTGAGATATTAACTAGGTGATTGAACTGGTGAAGTATTTGTTTGGTTTAAAGTCTTAAATTTGTGTTCCCTTTCTCAATTCCTGAACCTTGAACCTTCAACTATGTTTGCCTGTGAGCATTCAAAAATTTGAATTTAACAATCAATTTGGGAACATCGATTTGATTGAATGCTCATTCGAACAGAATTTTTTAATTTATGCTCTCGTATATTGAGAGCTTGATTGCTGGTGAGCCTTAAACCTTTGAATGTGTTGCACAAAAGTGTTAACTAAGGAATTAACCAATAGTTGGATATATTGATTTGATAGTTGGAACTCTGCCATGCATTTTGTTTACAAACGATTTTATATTTGAAAAGCAATAATATATTATGAGACTTTATCTATTTGTATAATGGTATAGTTAGGGCGTAGAATTTGCTTACAAAAGAGTGTGTATTTGAAAAAGAAAACTTTATTATTGATGGTCGTTGCAAGTAATAGCCTTCTTAAGTTCTCAAATGGCAAAAATCAAAAACAAAATGGGTATGTTTCATGTATTCACCATGTCTGCATCTAAACTATAAATTCATTTTTGGCTATGCAAACAATGTACAAATACATGTGTAAAGAAATACCTGCAGTGGCAATTCGTTATCGATTACATTTTCTCATTCAACTATGGCGCCCATCTATGATCAAGGGCACCGGTCATTGGCAAGAAAGACCTACATAGTTTTGAATTAAGATTTTTTCAGCGATGCCTTCATTCAATTATATTAGAGGAATCGACAAGCGTCAGGGCCACAAAACTTCGATTTTTTATAAAAGCTAAACGCCTTATAGTACAATTGACTATAAAGCCATACACTTTTAGTCGATGCTATTTTATTTTACCACATACATAGTAGGGAAAAATTAGTGTCTTTAAAACTGAAAATTCAGAATACTGCTTGAGGCCACATTGATTACAGTAGGCAATGGAGATATTAGTTTGTAAATGAACAAAAAGATACAAGGCAGCACCACTGCCTATGGAAAACCCCGATGAAGTTCCTAAACCACACTATATTATATTCCGCAACAGGTCACTGCCATTGATGGCATTCCTTCCTCAAAAAGCCATAAAATAGCATATACATGTCATCTGACCAACACAACGGAACAGCATATAATGCTCATAGACAGCAGGCATTGCGTCGAACCTTAATACAACCATTAGACTTTCATTTGATTCGAAGCATTTAAGGTCTTGTACCTCCTTGGGAAAGATCAAGCAAACTTGTTCACATGTTTCCCCATCAAATCCCATAAAAAAAGATACTACCAAATTTACAAAGCACAAAATGTTTATTGACAACTACAACCACGGATCGCTCTCAATAATAGCTCTTCCTGCCAAATATTTCGGCAGATGCATAAATTTGCCTACAAAACATGGATTTAAACAGCCCCTAGTTTTTTTTCTTTCCCTTTGACCTGGCAGAACTATGTTTGGTCCCTTGATGCTGCTCCTCTTCAGGGAGTAATATAGATTCTAACTCTTTCCAAGTAAGGTCTTCACTGTCTCCATCCTCATACTTAACCTGCAAAAAATTGAATGTGCAAACGAATTATGTCAGAACAATACCTAATAAGCATAAAGGAACATATGTTGCATTCCACAATTACTGTTTAAACAAATTCTAAATTGACACTTACCTTGTAAAACACTTTATACCCTACAACTTCTCCCCCGTAGAGTTTTCTTCCAAAATCTTTTTTGACTTTCCTCCCTACCAAGTCAGTTCCCCTTCCCCCTTTCTTCCCAGTGGATGGTGGGATGGCGGTCTGAGCCTTATCCTCCTCAGCTTGTGACGGAAGTTGAGAAGTATCTTCTGAAATCATTATCGACTGTGTTTTCTTCTCAGGTGGAGATTCCAAATCATTCACAACCTTAGACCTCTTTGTGCGCTTGGTGCTCACTGTAGATGAGCCACTCTGAAGCTCAGTAACTGCTTTCCGTTTGCGACCAGGTGCATCGACTTCTGGCTTAGTAGTCATTAAATCTTGAGGCGTCTCTGCTTCCTTACCTGCACAGATGCAATGAAAATTTTTTAGGTATTTTAAAATTAGGAAGTTCTGGTTTATGTTAATAAACTTCATTCCAAAGTAAATGTTTTACCTTTCTTAGTTATCTCCTTGGCTTTTTGTTTTGCCTTTGTAGGTGTTTTCTTCTTTGTTGAACCATATTTCAGTTTTCTCGTCACATCATCCACATGCTGATTGGCTGAATCTTGTTTGCCTTCATTCTTTGATGATTTCTCTTTTACATCACTTTTTTGCTGCCCCTTAATCTGACTGGATTGTGATTTCTTTGCAGTAGTCTTCTTTCCAACAGATTTTTTGGTTGATGTTGACTTACCAGTTCCTTTCCGGCCCTTACGCATAGTTGTCTTGGGACTCTTGCTCTTACCCCTAGATTTAGCTGCACTAGACTTTCGCTTCTTCGTATTTGACAATTGATGGGGACCAGGAGTCTCGTCTTTCAATGTTTTTGTTTTCCTTTGTCTCCCTGGAGCTCCATCTCCATCGACCTTTCTGGACTTCCTTTCAGACCTGAAATTGAAAAGGAAACAATCACATACAAGCTCATAATTTGTATGAGCTGAGTAGCTATTGTAGTATACTTGGTTGAATTCCTGGAAACTATATCTTTCAACAATTTCAACTTCTCAAAGATGATGTTCTTAGGATTGCTTATTCAAAGAATCAGCAACTGGTATACAGTAGAGTTTGATTAGAATCGGTAGAATAGAATATCATTCATTTTAATATCACGTCTCCTATCCTTGTCAGAATATTGGATTTAGGAAAAACATTTATACGTCTATTAAAAATATACCTTCACTATATCCTTATTGTGGAATATCAGTTTAATGGTTGGATCTCTGCCCAGCAAAGCAGCATATGTATAATAAAGTAATTTCTAAGTAAATACGTGTATGTATACATTACTTTTATATGAATATGAGGGTAATAGGATTTTTGAGTGTATGGCACATTTTAATGAATATCATATAACTTTAATTTTACATGTTATGATTGCAATGCTACAAGCATACTTATATTTAGAAAAACCCATGAAAAAGATGCTGAGAGATATTACTCCAAGACACCTATTTTTTACTAGATTTGTGATTTAAAAAATAAAAGACTCGAGAATTATATCTCTGGGCATCTTTTAAATAGATTTTTCTAAATATATGTATGCTACTAATATTACCTCTAGTAAAATCTCAGAATATTGGATTTAGAAATGACATTTAACAATCAATTAAAAACATATTTTCACTGAATCTTTACTATGAAGAGATCACTTGTTGATACATGAAGATCTCTCCAAAGTCGTTTCCAAAAGGCAGTGACTAATAAGCATAAGTATAAGCTACCTGTTGGATTCCTCATGATCCATACTAGTTGGAGATAATTGTCTTTTACGAGAAACAGATGCCTCTTCCCCATGCAATATTAGAATAGCATCAACTTCATGCTTTTCTAGCTCCTCCTCGTCCCCATCTTCATATAAAACCTTTAAAATAACGAGCATTCAATTTATCTTCATATATGCTATACAAAGTGATCCCAAAAGGCACTACTTACAGTAAAACATAAAACAAAAATATATCGCCACACCTTAAACCACTTTGATGCAGGATCATATCCAATAACTTCACCCATATACTTTCTCTTCCCAAATCTCTTTGCAACCTTCCGACCTTTAAGCAATTCCAACTGTCTTTGTTCTTCCTGCAAAGTGCAGTAGTAATGACGCTTCAAAAACAATGCGAACTCAAATCAGGATATCAATCCCAGGAATGCAGCAACTTAATGAAAGCAATATAGCAACTCACATCTCTATCTTCAATATGCTCCACATGCGACTCGATGGTTCCATGAAAGATCGGCATGTGACTGGACATATTCTCTACAACATTTCCTATCTGCTGTACATTTTTTGATTGTTCTTCTTCTTGTAGAGGATTAGCATCCACAGAAACAATATCTTCTTTGGTAATTACTGTCTGTTTCAGCATATCCGGCAAACTTTTTTCTTTCTGTGTCACATTTGCTGATGGTTCATTGGTTCCTGCAGAAGAATCAGACAAACACACTTGCCTTTCCTGGGACTCAATCTTTTTGAAAGTAGGAATTTGATTGATATCCTCACTTTTTGACTGTAGATCATTTCCTAGTGCAGTTTGCATAGCATCTGGGATCTTTTCAGGCTGCATTTTATTAAAAACTTCCTCTTCTTTCATCAATGGCATTTCAATCTCTTGTGTGAACCGGGATCCCTCTTTGTCATTTTTGACTACTATTTCTGATTGTTCAAGATGAGTGTCCTCTTCTGTTTTCATTGCTGACGTTTCAAGATATTTCTCATCAGACACACTCATTTGTTCATTCAGTCTTGTCATTTGTGATTGCTTTAGATAAGATTGGCATTCAACTTCTTTAGGTAAGTCTTCACTACAACACTCACTTGAATTTATAATTGCATTATTAGTAAAATGTTTTGGCTGTTTGTTTTCGTCATTTGAATCATCTGTTGCAACAGATGACCTTAGAGACTCCTCAGTTGAAGTAACTACCACTGCAGGCAGCTCACTTGTTAGCTGGTCAGTATCATATTTAACCGATTCATTCTGTGAGGTCATCCCAGTAGAAAGATTTACTTCCTCATGAGCCTCATTTAGCTGATATGCATCATTTGTCATGGATTCAGTCTGCAGATGATTCTCTGTTAAAGTATGTGCTTTCTCAAAAACTTCATTTGTTTGCTGATCATTAATTTCCCCTGATCCCTTAGTTAAATGCACATCAGTCTTCACAGCATCTTCAAACTGCAGATTTTCATGTGTGGGTCCTTCCAAAGTAGAGGTTCCAATCAACTCTTGCCCAGGAAAGGCATCTTCTTCAATCAAAGAAGGCCCATTATTTGTCTCAATGTCAACACTGGATTTATTTAATGGTGCTGTACCCTCAAGATCTTCTCCCTTTCCCTTGTCACACAAATGTCCATTTGTCTGCTGACCAACCAAATCAACAGATCCACCTATAAATTTCAAGGAAATATCTTGTACTTCTGTTTCATGCGGGCCCATTTCAGACCTTTCACCCGAAACAGGCATTGTACCATCTATTTCACCACTACTAAGATATGGTTCATAACCATGTCCTGACAATGATGTTGCAACATCAGCACTGCGCATAGCTGTATCCATAACCTGTTGTTCTGCCTGGCTGTCAACAGCTGATAATTCGTCAAAACTGAACATGTCATCTTGGGACAACTCATCTTGCTGCACAGGTGCACTTGCTGCACAATGTGTTCAGATAGAATCAAAGTCAAAGCTAAACATAACAAACAAACAAAAAATTATAATATCATTTACAGTATTGAATGCATGAACAAATAAAAACAAATTATACCATTCTCAGTCAAAACTGTATTCTCTTCACGATAAAAATTTGTAACACCAGCAACAGGCTGCACACCTATTACTTGGTCGACAGATCCAGAGGCAGTGTTTGAAGGCAATACCCACTCTTTTGTTTCAATGCTTTCTTCAACTGTGACTCTGACTAGGGTATTTGACGGAAACCTACACATAAACAAAAAGGCTATAAAGACATGCAATAAACAAGAAATAATAAGCGCAACAAAGGCCCATACACCCACCGTTAAAATGACAAACCACAGAAATTACATCAAATTATGTCATATTACTCTATTTTCAGCAAAATGCAAATAAATTATTTGATCCTTAATCTACGCAACAAAGGCCCATACACCCACCCGTTAAAATGACAAACCACAGAAATTACATCAAATTATGTCATATTACTCTATTTTCAGCAAAATTCAAATAAATTAATTGATCCTTAATCTATTCAAATATAAAGAGGATGAACAAATTTGAAACTTGAGGTTGCCCTGCTAAAAGACAACTTAAAACCAGGATTAATTTACGTGTCGCTTATTCTTCTTATCATGACATTATCTTATGCATATGCTTATAAGGAAACCTTGTGGTAAATTTATCAAGTCACGTATTCTTATGCATAAGCTTGGAAGGAAACCATGTGGTAAATTATCCAGGCTGATAGTTCAATCCTTTAAGAAGGTACACCCACATAGCACCTTATCAATGAAAAAAAAATGTTAATCAATTCTAACAAACATTATAAGAGGTTCATACCCTCAGTTCCTCTCAAATGTTTGAGCTTGAATAGCATATAGCATGTTACAAAATCTGCCCGTATCAGGATTTCCTGGACTCGTCAGTTTTCTCAGATTCGATCCAGATTTTTCAATTCCTAAAATAAATTTTACCTTTCTAAAATTCAGGATTTCCAGGTTATGTTGGCCTCACAATCGAACTGAATTTTTCATGACTGGTAAACTAGGCTATACTATCTACCTCATTCAGAAGTCGACGATGAAATGTTTACAGTCATCATCATAAGTTGAATGAATGAGGGATGAATAAGTATGCACTTTTTATAATTTCTTTCATTTAGTAATGGTTGATTGTTATAGGTCAATGCCATTCAAGATTTTCTCTCTAAGGTCGATTTCAGTTTCATCTCACTGTTTAGAGGAACTACATAGTTAAGGTTCACAATTTTGTGACTTGTACTATTCTTGTCGATTTCATTCTTATCCAGTTTAAGTTTGATTTTAGGAGCTGGTAATACTTGATGTCTAATATAAGGGTAAGATTTCTTCTTTGCTTGTTACTCAATCTCTCATATCTGGATTCTAGTAATCCTTTGTACATTTTCACAAATAAATCTGGAGATTTTAACTAGCAGTGAAATAGGGGAAATGTTTATTAGTTGTCCCATGAAGGGCAGTTTAGTTATCACTGAACATCGCTCAAGATGCCTATCAGATGCACAAACTAAAGGTTTTCAATGAGAATAACATTGAGGGGAAAAGAAAAATTGCACCCCACGACAGAGAGAATTCTGACCAATTTCAAACATTTAAAACAAATAGACAAAGAATAATATTCCCAGCTGGAAAGGAGTTGAAAGGATGGAAATCTGTATCAGGCTATCAGAATTTTACCTCTTAGCTGAAAATTTAATATGATCTTACACGAGAACCAAAAACTTGACAATCCAAAAATAGTTGACTTACATGAGTGCCTGGGTGTGCAAACATGGTGGTACATGCCACTCACTGGAAACTCTCAAAACTTGGGTAAACAGATATGATGGTGCAGGGATGTGCAGAATGCATACAACTAAAAATTATAGATACGCTGTAACACTAAAACTCAAACATCAGACTTGAAAATTGAAACATTGAAACGTAGATTATGATGAAACTTATCAAAGCAGATATAGAATGAAAACAATTATTTCAATGTAGTTAAATAATGTTCAGAAACTCTTTGTTGTGACATACAGATAAAATCTTTACTCAATAGTTTCTTGTTAATACATGCATGACAATATGGCTGACAATGCACTCTAAATGTAATGGTTTACTATAATTTAGTGCAAACAATAAGGAGCATTAAGGTTTCTAACAAAAAATATGTTATAATTTTCATTTGATCAGAGGAGATTTAAGTGTGTTTCACAGCCACATCCACCAGTGTATCCAACAGAGGTGAGTTTCCAGTGTGTTCAAAGAATGTATGCTATATGCATCCTGACTACCCTACCAAAAAAAAAAAAAAAAAGTTCAATACATACAAATCTGTTGTTGCATTGTAACACTGATTAGATAATTCCAAACCCAGACATACTACGACCAGATGCAATGTGCATACTCTTATGAAATATAACCCTCCTTCTAGAATCACAAATTAATTAAAAGGAGGCAATGAGTGTCTATTTGTTCCTAAATTACCCTAGCCAAAATCTAGATTTAACACCTGTCACTCTCAAGATAATTTATTAGTTGCAGATCATCCATTCAGACATTAAAAGTGCTAAGATGAGACACCCTTGCTATCAGTTTTTTTTTAACCTGTCAGATTTGATATTGCTTGGACTGTAATACCACTTTTTGTTTAAAATTCTCTGCATGTATTGTTTAGCTTAAGATTTGCAAATTTCACAAGATTTATTTTATAGAATGTTCAGAACTGTCACTATAATCTTCTTTTAGTTATAAGTTTGACTAGTAGTAGAAGACAATGGCTTTGCTAAGCTTGTGGGAAAATATCCATCCTATGAGATTTAAGGAGACACAATCATAAAATCTTTGGCATTCTTGCAGCGATCCAAAGTCTGTCGGTGTCAATCTTCACTCAGTTGGTCTTAGTCAATAGTTTTGCATAAGCCATTTCAGTGGCACGCTTCTCTTACTTCTACAGAAAGCCATTTGAATACTCAACGGACAAGCATAAAAAGGTCAACTAAATTATAATAATCTAGTGTTACAAAACAAGGTAACAACAGAGAACAACCCTTTCACAGTAATCTATCTAATGAGAGCTTTCTTACCCATCGATTTCCATCTTTGTTCCATTGTGGGCAGAATCAGACATATTCATAAAATCAGCACTTACACTTCCATCAGCCATCAGCACAGTCTCCACAAAAGAAGCTCATAAAAGTCAAAACACTCCTGCAAAACAGCTACAAGCAAAAAATAAATAAATAAATTAGCAACTATCCAAAGAAATCTGAAAAAAATCCCTTGAAATACAAGCATTTTGCCCAAAAATTCATAAACAATAACAAATAAAAGCACGACGTAGAAGTTCTATTGTCAATTGGGATGAACTAAAAATTTATATGACTTGAAAGTAGTCAATCACTGGGTTTTGCATCACAGAAACCCAAGTTTAAATCCCCCGGAGACATCTTCACACGATGCATATTGATAGAATACATATTTACTTAGTCGGGACATCTACACTCAAAGCTGTACAGACCATGAATATAAAGGAGAGCTTTGGCAACCCAAGTTTGACGCAGGGGCCTTAATAACAGCATAAAGTATCAAGGGCAATTTAACTCTAATAATAAGGAGGATTTGAAATAAAATAGAGACCTTATAAGTCCCAGAAAAGTAATTTTACCAAATACACTTACATCATTAGTGGTTTCCAAAACAACCTAAAAACTTCATGCAACAGCTATCACAAATGTAACCCTTCAAAAAATTAAAGCCTGCTAAGAAAAACTCTATCAGCGTCCAAACAGACAATACTGGAAACACTAAACCCCAAATTTCTAGTAAAACATTGAACTCAAAAAACCCTAAATCTCAGACCCTTCAAAAGCTCTTAAATTCCAGAACTTTGAAACAAACCACTGATATAAAAGAGCGCCTGAAACCTCAGAAAAAATCTTCAAATTACAAAATAAAATAGAGACCCCTATCAAAACCCTAACTAAGAAGAAACGACATATAACCCTCCCGCATGATTTTCTATCGAAATCCCCAGGTCTAAACTGTCAACGGAAACAGTGCTTCAAACCAAACCCTTAATACCAAAAGTTCACAGTAAAACCCTCAAATACCATTGTTTCACAGCAAACCCTAAATCCGAATACATCACAACGGACACTAAATAACGCATGCTCCCAACAAACCTTACATTTCAATAATTCAAAAAACAAATCTAAGCACCAGAAGAAAGCTAAACACCTATATTTTCAACAGTGATATTTTTAACGTCCAAAGCAAAAAAGGGCATACAAAGCCAGTTGAAAAGATACTTAGAAACTACCTCAAAACTTCGGTAGCAATCACTGTGAAATACTTTTGAATAAACCTAGAGAATAAAAATAAATACCTGCCTCGAAACTTTCTATTTACTTCTCCGCCTCAGAGTCTGCTTATATTTTCCTTTTTTTCCTCAGAGTCTGCCAATCTTGCAAAATATGTTTTTCCCTTAACCACTTAAAATTAAAATTATACCAATAATCTTGTAACTATATGTATATCTTTCTTTCAGTCCATAAATCTATGGAGTTTTTAGGGGTTTTTTCAAATATGATTTTAATGTGATATCCTTTGCCGGGAAAATCTCGCCGGTCGGCCGACTATATTCTGCGGTTAATCACAGCCTGGTTTCCCGCACACCGTCAATTAACCGCCTGAAGATTATCCTTATCTTTCGCTAGGGTAAGGGATAGTTATTACCCTCTGTTCCAAAGGGTTTCGCAAATGATTTTATTAAAAATTCTACAGATGGGATAGAACTGTGTAATTCAGAGAACGATTTTCAATGAATTTTTTAAGCTTTTAGAATTCCAATAACAGTGAAACAGTGCATGAGTTTGAGGTTTACGTGTTTGTACGAGTAATTTTTGGGTAGAGAATTTAAAGACTTTATATTGGGGGAAGAGACTCGCAACCCTTGTTTAATTATTATTATTATGGAATATTGTTTCTTAATGGGACACCTTGTTTATCAATGCCCCTTCTTTTTCACATCTCTTGGGTCGATTTTGATTAAAGTGTTCTAATTGTAATAATTAGAATATAAGTAGTTTATTTTTGGATTAATTCAATTAATTGATCTTATTATCTCTTATCTTCGTATTTTTGTTCTTGATGTTTGAGTTATTTATTTGTCAACTTGAATTAGATTCATAAGTGAAAACTTGACCCAGGTGTCAATGGGCCCTTGGTCTACCAGTGAAGTTGAATGGCTCCAAATGAGCCCACCAGGGATCAAGTCTTGCTAAGTATAAAGGCTTTGACATCATAAGGGATGAGGTCGAGATCATGCCCAAGGTGATTTTGGCAGACTGGATACCCCTCGGTCCATAGCTCTTAATCGAAGAGGTTTCAACCTATAGGCTCATGCCCCCATATCGGGTAGCAAAAAGTACTTTGTGAAGGCCCTCGCTGGGTTGGTGTGCTCGCGAGCTTCTTACCCTTGCTGGGTTGGCACGCTCACAGGTTTGGACCTCCATCAAAAAAAAAAAAAAAACTTGACTTAGATCAATTTTGTTGTTAGTTTCCTTACCCATTGTCCTTCTTTATGTACTTTTATTGTTAGATATTTGTCATGGATGTCTTTTCCCTCTTACTTACCAAGCTTACTTCCTCGATCACTACACTTTAAGATGATGCCTCTTTTGTGACCTATGATATAATGACTTGGCTACTACTTTAGCCTTAAAGTCATTTGATACATCTAGGGATCTTGATTCATGTTATATGTTTTTTATTACGGGAAAAGCAGGTTTTGAAGGGATCCCGAAACCCTTTGATTCATGTTATATGTTGTACGTAGCAAGCATATTTCATCTCCATCTCATGATAGTTTTTCCTTCACCTATGGGTTCTCCTTTATATCCCTAATGTGTTTTATCTTTCCTTAAGAAGCCTAAGGCCTTATAGTCATTTGATACATCTAGGGATCTTGATTAATGTTATATGGTGTACGTAGCAAGCACACTTCATCTCCATCTCAATATGGTTTTTCCTTCACTTATGGATTCTCCTCTATGTGTCTATTTTGTTTTGTCTTTCCTTAAGATGCATGATAGAAGCATAAAGACACTTGGCACAACGAGGTTCCGCCAAATAAGCAGGATCGGTAGAAAAATCAAGCATCTAAGTCTATCGATCATAGAAGGAATGAAACAGCAAAAATTCTAACCTTTGTCATGGGGGTGTATAAAATTTCGTTGGGTGGAGGAACTAGCCTCAAACACCACTAATCTCAAATGGTGGGGCAAGGACACTTTCTGAAACAACCCAGAGAAGAAAATAGGCATGGCAGGCCTCAAAACAATTCATGGGATCAAAGACAAGAGGAGAAAAATAGAAAACCTCACCAACCCATAGAGGTAAAGCATTCATGATTTCCTCTAAAACCCTAGCCCCAGCCTAGGATCATTTGAGTAGATTTGGCTTCTTCACGAAATGGAGTGGAATGAGTAATCTGACAAAGTGAATCATCAGTTAGTGGAGGGAGAGCTATGGTGGGTAGGTAAGTGCTAGATCATTCCCCAACAACATCTTCCTCATTGAATGTGTAGATAAATTTTTGAAGCAAGAAATCCTCTATGGGAAACCTCTATTTTTCTAAGATTTTAGCTTTTAATATGTTGAATCGGAGCCAAATTTTGACCCCTTCAATCATCAAATGAGGAGGCTTCCAAGTTGGATTGGGCTAGAAAATCTATTATCTGAATATTGGAATTTGGAAGCCCTCAATAAAATTGGAGAAGCCCTTGGATCCTTCATGGGGGTAGATGAGGATTTTTTCCTTGGCAAAATAGGGTCAAGGGACAATATCTTGGTGGATCTGGATCAAGATTTGAAAAATTTAGATAATCTAGAGATTATCTCAGAAAAGGGAAGTGGTTTCAAAAGGTGAAAGTCGATTTGGGTCTTTTAGGAGGGAGATGCATCCTAGGGAAAGGCTTCACAACTAGTAGCTCAATCATGGCCAACGAAAGCCCTAACCCTAACCAACCCTTTGACATTCAATCAAATAGGGAAGTAGATTTGAATAACCAGAAGGTGGATATAAGGGCAAAGCACTAATGCCAATATTTGAAGAAGGGGATAAAGCAAAAAGAAAAAGGATCATCACACCTAGTTCCAGTATCCAAGGCACTAGATAAGAAGGGTTTGAATAATTATCCCCCCTAACAATGAGGAGGGGTCTCAAGAACTAATGTTAGAGGACCAAAATTAAATACACCCATAGTAGAAGGCAATGTTGCAATAAAGAGAAACCAAATGATAGTGGTTTCAATCATGGACCATGGTTTTTCCCCAAAAATGAGTATGGCAAAACAAAAGGAGTGGGAGTTTACCCAACTCTTGGAGGAGACCACAACTCTACATAGGGATATAAATCAACAATTAATGGAGATAGCTCTAGAATGTAATGAAGTTATGCCCCTAGCAGAATAAGAAAATAACTAGGAAGAGGCTGAGAAATTTTTTTGCCTTGATGGAGGAAGAAGAACTTTAGGATCTAATTTAAGAAGTTGGAGACATCATGGAGGAGGAACAAACATTTCTCTTTGAAGAGATTAGTAGCCCTTGAACAGATACAGGATCCACAAAGAGAGATGAGCAAATTGGGAATCTCACAAAAAATGGCAAAAAAGAGTAAACCTAATTGTGGTAAAGGGAAGCCAAGAAATCTCTCTAAGAGTTGAGAGTTGCAGACGAGCATGTAGAAGGCCAAGCCAAAATCACAACAATGATGTTGAAATAAGGGAAGGGCGGGCCTTCCCAAGGAGCCATGAGGCTTCTATCTTGGAATAATAGAGGCCTAAACAATCATAACAAACAACATTTGGTCAAGCGAAGGATGGAATTGTCAAAGATAGATATTATCCTTGTTGAAGAGACAAAGTTGACTAGTGTAGAACTAGATGCATTCACTTTGACAAGTTGATGGCATTCCTATTATGGGTTCCTTGGGTGGCCTTGCCACATTCTAGAAACCACAATTGGTATGTGTGGGAATAATCAAAGAAGGCTCAAATTGGATGGGATTGAGAATTCAAAGCATGAACTCAAATATATGCTTCAACTTGGTTAATATATACTTCAACTTGGTTAATATATACAATCTAATATCATGCTTGACAAAAAGAGAAGTATCGCCTTAATTGGAGAACTTGATCAATCTCTCACCAAATCAAAGCCTCATTTTGGTGGGCAATTTCAATGCCATACTATTGGATATAGTCAAGAAGGGAAGCATAATTGGTGAAAATCAACCACAAAAAGGCTTTAAGAGTTGGGTTGAAAGAAATCATATAGTCAATGTGGCTCTATCAAATGGCACCTACACTTGCACCAACAAAAGGATGGGTTTAAACTACATTGCTGAAAAGTTAGACAATTTTCTTTTTGTTGAGGATTTAGGTTCTTTACCCTATGTATTGAAGGGCTCGATTGTTCCATGCTCTAGATCAAAATGCTTGCGGAGGATATAAATGGAAGATCAAATCATTATCAATTGTGTGTGTGTGGCATGGCAAAGAAGTGCTTAATGCATACCAAAGGAAGTGAGTTGAAGGTAATTTCATTCAAAAAAGCCTAAATATTTGTTGGAGGCAATGAGCTGAAAGAAGTTGTTTTGTCAAGTTGAATTGTTGTGATGGAAGCTTATCAAGTGTTCATGCTATTCTAAGGTTGTAACCTCCTTTTGTATGTGTTGTAATTTGAGAGAGTGATGAACTTCCTTTGGTTGTAGCCATAAAATTGTATTTTAGGGAGTTGCAGCTTTACTTGGGTTGTCTCCCATAAAACCTAATGTAATCATGTTTAACTTATGAGGTTGGATTTGGACAATAGCTGCAAGGAGCCTACTCATCATAGTTTTTTCCTTGTTATTTTTTCCATGTAATTCTAGTGTATATTTGTGCAAGCGTGATATTTTGTTTCTTTGTTGCTAATATGTTTCAAGTAAGGGTTTAAATTTATGTTAAAGGGTTTGAACTATATCTGAATTTTGATTCACCTATTAGTATACCCAAGTTCCTTGGAAGAAGCTTAATCGCTTGAGGAAGCTCCAAGATGGCACAAGAAGGATCTCATTCATACAAGGTGTAATACCCTAAAAATGATCATCTAAACCATAGGCCCCCTAATCTCGATTGCATCACCAAGGTCCTAACCAAAGGCAATTAAAATTAATCTTGAGCACACAATTAATTTCTTAAATCATCAAATGTCACATGGAAAATTAATCACTCTGAATTAATTAAATAAATATATTTAATTAATTGATCATTTCAAGTAAATTATTTTAAAACAATTATCCTATTTATTTTATTAAATATCCTAGCATATTTAATTAAATAAATCAATTTTCCATTAAATCACAAAAAAAGGGATTAATTGGAAAAAGAATTAAAATTTGAGAAAAGAAATCAAATGGAGATAATCTTGAAAATCAAATTGAAAATTGAAAAATCTCAGAAAAGCAATTAAAACAATTAAATCTCAAAAAATAAATAAAATAGAGAATAAATCAGTTTTTTCTGATGTTATCTTAATTTTAGTTTAATTTCCTTTAAAAATAAGAAATGTAGCCAATCACATCAATTCACCTGGATTGTGCTTCCTTTTGGAAAATCTTGACCACTCATCATCATTTGATCTCGACTGTCAGTTTCTTTCTGAATTTTCTATAAGTCCAGGCTCTCATCTCCTAATCAAGGATCCAAGAGACTATATTGTTATTATGTTGTTTTTGCTCTAGGTTCATTAAGATTTCATATTGAGAATATTTGCATATTAGTTATTGCATATTTGTTAAAACATTTAGCTTAATCATGTTAGCCTAATATTCATTAATCTCGCATATCTTGCATTTATCTAGCTTAATCTTGCATCCATTTAGCTCAATTTCGTACTCATATAGATTAAATCCTTCGTTTAGGTGTTGTCTAGTCACTGGTATTGCATATAAAAATCTGAGAACAAGACTAAACTCGCATCTACTAGAAGGCAATAGGTTGTTTTGTGATGGTTTATTGTTCATTATTGATTGATTTACTAACCATGCATCTAATGACTCAATTGAAGTGTTGTGTATTCCAGATATAGATACAATCCATTTTTCACACACACATTTTTGGCGCCCACAGTGGGGCACGAAATTCAATCTTTTAGCCTCAAAATCTTGTTTTCATTTCTTAGGTTTCGTCTGTACAAGCCTCTGCAAAAGGTTGTACGAGTATTTACCCAACATCGTACGAGTTATGTCTAGTTATGTCTTTTATCATTCAGTTCAGCAAGAATACTCGTACGAGTTTCTTCTATGGATATCTGATTTTGTGTTCTGTCGTTTGGGTCTATGGGAATACTCGTACGAGAAGGTATATACTATCATACAATTTTTTGTTTTTCTTGTTTTAGAAATAGTATACTTTTAAGGTTTTTCATGAATTGAAGTCAGATTTTACTAACGCTAACCCTGGTCTATCTTCTGTCTGCCTGAGATTTTCACAACCTAACTAATTTCTTGCAGAATGCTTATCAAAGAATTTATCAATCAAACATACGCATGTCAAAGAATCAAAAACAAGATGACTACTGATGTGTTGGTTTTGCAGGTTGCCTAAAGAGAATCGACCAAACATCGTGTATTCTTTAAATTCATTTTTTAGGCACTTAAATTGATATTTGGTTAATGAACAAATCTGTCTTTTGTGTTTTAAGAAAAATCTAAGAGGTAGGACAGTATTCTCTTGTCTTTTACAAGACAATCAGAAATCCAGACCCTTGAGGCTTTTTCTAAATTTGAGATTTGTGTACCTTTAGCAGGCCTGTCACAGTGGGAAAAAGTAATCACCATGTGAGAACGACCCAAGTGAGTACAGCTGGACCTGAGCATTCCAACTTCTATAATAAATAGACCTCTGGTGATTAAAGTCTCTGAGGATGGGATTATTTGAGTTTTCTCTTTGAGATCTCTCATATCAGGCATTTTGTAGGGCCTCGCAGTCTCAATCACATTTACATGACTACAACTTGTTTCGGTACCTTGTCGAGCTATAGGCCTCAATCATGCTTGTGTAACTTCAAGAGGTAATTTCAAATAGAATTCTTGACTAAGAACTATAAGATAGAGGCTACCCGATTCACCTCCGAAAGGGGGATACTCTTTGTGCAAGAGAGATAGTAACTCTCCCAAGACACTTGCCATATCGTGCCCCCATTAGAGTTTGGAATCGGCTAATACGGTGTTAAGAATCCATTGCGTGAGACTCAGCGACCATATTCTGATTAGCTATTGGGTGTGTACCTAAGTCTGCAAGCAAAGGTTTTCTTCTCTAAACCAACTTTCGTAGGGTTAGCGTGTTGTGCTTGAAAGTCATTATACATCTTCCGCGTTTACTGTGTTTTCATCCTTGAAACTGAAACTGAAATACTAAAACTAGAGAAAACAAATCAACAACATCAACAACTCAGTGATCAAAACTTTGTCCGAGTCCAAAAACTGGTCTCTGTCAGTCGTCAAAACTCTGTATGTCAGAATCTCGTCTCTATCCAGTCATCTGTCGTACGAGCCTATTGAATTATTGTCTGGCTACATACATATTGTTGTACGAGTTTTCATTGATCCTATCAATTTGCCATCTGGCTCTGTTGAAACTGTCATACGAGTCTGCAAAATTATCGTTTGAACCTTATCATACTGTCGTACGAATAACTATCATACTCAATATATTGTTGTCTGGAGGCTATTAAACTGTCATGCAAGCTTTGGCAGCAACTCGTACGAGAAATTGTCTCTATCGTTGGGGAGCTATTAAATTGTCGTATGGGTCTAAAAACTCTGTCGTACGAACTTCTAATTTTGTCAGTCCAGAACAATCACACTTGCCTAAATTAGTCTATATCAAGCATAAAACTGGTCATCATAATCCTAAGCATAAACAATCTTAATAGTGTACCCTTGTCATTGTGTTGCACGATTTTGTCGATCATCTTTCAGGTAGTTCAATCAACTACTTATCAAACTTAAGTCACTTAGATCACGTCTTATACAGGATAGATCGTTCCTGAAACCAGACTAAGTCTTAGTCACTTCTATCAAATCAAACTAAGTTACTTAGATCACGTCTTATACAGGATAGGTTTTTCTTGAAGCCAGACTGAATCTTAGTTACTTCTCTCAATCACTACGTCAAACAAACAACTAGCTTCAATTTGATCTCGACTTCTGCATCGCATCTAGCTCTCGGTCCCATCGGTTGTAAATGCCTATTCAAACTAGAAGCTCTTCTAAAAATTCTGACAAAAGTAAGAAGCCCATGGCTACCTTGGCTCAATAAATTCAAGATCTCAAGAAAGAAATATATGACATTCAAGCCCAACAAAAAGATTCAATGAAACCTCTTGAGATAAAATTTCATGATATTAAGAATGCCAGACTTCAAGAAATGCTAAAACAATTACATAAGGTGGAACAAAAAGTAATTGAAAATCAAAAGTCAAATCTTATACAAGATCACAAGACATCTTCACCAAGACGAAAAGACATCTATCCCTTAGATAGACAATTTACACCTTTGGGGAAATCTATTGAGTCAGTTTTGGAAGAGCTTCTTGAGCACAATCTTATCATATTGCCTAAAAAGACCACACAGGGATGTGAAATTTTGAGTAATCACTATGCATACCATAGGCATAAAAAACATAAGACCTCAATGTGTATGGAATTAAAACATAAAATTCAAGACCTCCTTGATGATGGTGTTATTAAAATTGAAGATCATAATAATTCACCTAAAGAGAAACCAGATGTCATTACCAAGCATGATCAAAATGATGAACCTATGTCTAGCAATGGCCCACATGTAGCCTCCATCTCTTCCATGATGCCTCCATCTCCTAATACTTCTAAACAACAAGCCATACCATATCCCTCAAAGGATGAGCCTAATGATGAATCTTCTCATGTTGACCATTAAGGGCTATCTCAAGGGCCATCCCATTCAATGGTTGAAAAAGATCCTACCTCCCTATAATCCCATGAGGATCCCATTATACCTTTCCATCTTTTCCAAGATGATCCCCTTCCATATCAAGAGCAAAGCATCCTTCCTAAGAAAGATCATGATGCCTCTTCCACCTTTTCAAATGATCCTAGTCAAAACGAAGAGTCAAACACCCTTCTTACTCTATCCAATGGTCCTTTTCCACATCAAGATCAAAGTATACCTTCATTTCCTTGTCATAATCCTTCATGTTCGCCTCAAGGATCTGCCATGCCTACACAACCCTCTCGTGATCCTACAAGTCAAAATATTTATAAACACAAAGGGGTAGACCTTCACAAGCAAGAAACCCTCCATGTTAAAGAAACTATTAAGGGTCATGGCCTCAGTGACATTCCTCAATATGTTGGTATCCCTATTAAACAAAAAATCCAAATACACACCTTCCCCTTCATTTCTTCCATCCATTTTAGGACCCTATATTCCTTCGTCCCTTGTGCAGGCATACATCTTCGCATACCTTCCATCCCTCTAGAAGGATACAAAGGCTCATTGAGCAAAAGAAAGCAAAATCAAAAGCTATATGGGTTCCTAAGGCACTTGTAGAAGCAATGCATTCCAAGAAACTGCAAAAGCATGAAAAATCAAAAACCATGTGGATCCCTAAGTGTCTCCTTGAAGCACAATAGTCTAAAGCAAAATCCAAATCAACAGCTAAGATTGTTGTTCCTCCATCCAAACGTTCCAAATCTATTTCTCCATCACCTCTTTCATCAATTTTGGATCCTTATGTCCCAAAATCCCTAGTTGTTCCTCCATCCAAATATCAAAATTTGAGATCCACTTTTCCTCCATCAATCCACCATCCCTCAAGATGTGTGCCAATGGTGATCCCACAAACATTTCCATTCGCTCATGCACCAAACTTTCAATATCTGATCCATTATCCAACACCTCTTTTTTATCTTCCCATACCCCTTATCCAATCCTTTGCATAAGACTTTACTCTAGTTTCATCACCAAATCCAAAAACTAAGGAAATCAACATTGGAGATGTTGGACATGTACACTTAGCTGAGTTCTTCTTGGAAAGACATCTTTATGCAAAGACCAATGAACTACCTACACAAAACTCCCTGACCCTATGAACAACATGCACCTTAAACAATATCATATCTAAGGGTTGGGTTAGTTTAGCATTTTATTTCTGCACTGCATATCATTTTCTCAAAAGCACTGCATCACATATAGTTTCTTTTTCAAATGCATCTCATTCATACAATTTCTACATTTGCATATCGCAACATTAATAAAACAAGGCAATTGTCCAAGTTTATCATTTGTTTGCATTCAAGAGAAAAAAGGGTCACCTCCTTTCTTAGATATTTGGACATGAAGTCTTTGACGTCCTTAGGTCATTCATTTTCAACATTACCCTGTGACGACGCTTTACTTATGGTTGGGTAGTGATTCCACTATTTGAGACTTGTTAACTCGAAATCTATCAATTGTTATATCTCAAACAAATTAACAAAATCTCTAATTCATTCTAGACACCTAGCTGATCATATGACTAGTAAAAAATCTAAAATTCTACTTCAGCGCCACTGTAATTGTCACACCCAAGTAGGTTTCATTACTTACAAGTAAAAAAAAAAAGAAGAGAAAAAGTGTTATGCCAAATATTCACCTCAAGGCAAAAGAGCAATGATATATAATTGAAATATCATGCATACAAGTGCGACAAAAATCTTGACTATGGGAACATGCAAGTAACTCCATCAGGGCTATGGACGCCTACTAGCAATGGAGTATTATTCAAGAAATTGTAGTCTATAACCTCATTGGAGCTCTAAAAGCTTGTTGGCAGCAAGGCTCTATTTGAGATGCTTTTGAAGTTAGAATAATCCAAGTAGTTAGTCATATAGGATGCTAAGGATCTTTAATGAACACGAGAGAAGGAATTAACTCATTTGCATGCACATGGGAAAAAGAAGATCAAAGTTTCAAGAATCAATGAGGAATTTTTTTGTGTCTCCATTTTTAAATCCTAGTCACTAAGTTTGTTAATTTGGATGTTCCAAGGGACCTTAAGGATCGATTGACCGCTTATCTATGAAATGTTTTGTACCTCCAATTCAATTGGTGTATTACAAAGTGCTAAACAAACACTGTCATCCTTGTTCAAATAGTAAATGCATCTTCATCATGCATATTGCATTAACATAGGTCATATAAAAAATCCGTTGTCTCCACATGCATTTTGCAGATCATCCTATCATATAGGTCTGCATACTAGGAGCATAGCTGAAAAAATCATAAAAATCATAAAATTTCTTGAAATTTTTTTAAAAAAAAATATAAAAGGATCTTTGCCAAGCAGGTGAAAACCTCGTAAATAGGCGTCTCTTGTACTCAAGGACTCCATCTATGAACACAAAATTGGCATTTCCCATTCTCATTCCCACTTTCCTGCATCTTTTCTTTCACTTGTACATAACTTCTAGCCATTTTTGTGATATCCGATTCTTTTGAAACCCCCATGGCTTGAAACAGATCAATGTCCTAGTATTAGGGAAATCAACTGATCAATTTACATGTCCTAAGTAATTCGACCAAGTCATCTTCTTGTCGGTAGTACCAGGTCATCC
Organism: Cryptomeria japonica; assembly: GCF_030272615.1. Taxonomy (NCBI): domain Eukaryota; kingdom Viridiplantae; phylum Streptophyta; class Pinopsida; order Cupressales; family Cupressaceae; genus Cryptomeria; species Cryptomeria japonica. The sequence continues at coordinate 291,516,750 of NC_081409.1, read as the reverse complement.
AATCCAAGTCAGTCACCTATCTCCTAACTACCGAAGAGTTTTATCACTGAGTAAACAAGCAAAACAAGACTACTGAAAAACAATCACTACACCATTTGAGATATGCATGAAATTTTTTTTTTGTGTTGTCTTTATAAATTGGTTTTCAATTATTATTCCCTTTGAGTAACTCGATGAAGTCTATATTGGCTAAGAGGAGCAAGGATTGGGGGCATAATACTTTTCTTTGTTTTCTGCTTGTATGAATGATTCCGATGATCTGGAAACATCTAATCAGTTGGGTGTCTGTGATAAGTGCCTTCACATCTAGGTGAAATCGTCACACATACCTCGACTCTGCTTATTTGTATGCTACAAGGAGGTTGGAGTCATTTGTTTGTCTATTTTGAGGGAATTTCTTTAATGTGCAATCCGGATGCATGCGTAATCTGTCCAAGGATATGAATTAAAAAAGGGTCATTGCGAACAAGATAATTAATATTGCATATAAAAAGAAAGGAACTCTATTTTGCCTTCTCTATTTGTAAAATGCTCGATGATGAAAATTAAGCATACCAAATCCAGTGACTAGGTTTAGGATGCATTCATTCTAAATTTTATGCATTTCGAGTGATTTCAGCATGATAACAATGATCTCTTTATCTTTTGAATGAGAGTTTGAAGTAGTCATCATTTCTCAGCTAAGTGGTCTCTTTTTCCTCATCATTTCTTTGATCGAGTACTTGTGTATTGAGATGTTAGCTGCATACATGAGCATCTTATATAAATCCATACATTTTATTATATACTTATTTGTATTCATATTATTGCATGAAAAAATAGACATTTGCATTACTAGTTATTCATTTTCATCATTCATTTGCATATGAAAAAGAAACAAAAAAACAAACATCCATATTCATATGTATTACATACATCCATACTGAAAATATATGAATATATATAGAATAAAGCATATAGAAAGACATCTCATAATCAATCAACACAAGTACGATGAAATCAAATCAAGAGCTTGTATATATCATCATAATCTCAAATGTCTCAACGTACAAATGATATAAACTGTAAAATACAATGTCTCATCGGAGCAAGAATCGTATAGGCTACAAAAAAATGGGGTTTATGACAAAATCTAGGAGATATAACAAATATAGCTCTTTGCCTCTCCCTCATCATCAAGTGGAGGAGGTGGTGCCTGCTGACCAACATCATATCCTAGGTGCCCTAGCTCCCTTAGATCGAGCCATATACTGAGAATACAGAACAACCTGTTGTGCTACTGGGACCGCTACACTATAAGCTGCAACATAATAGGCTGCACGACTTGTTTGATGCAAAACCTCTCGCTGAAGAGCATTATGTTATGCTCTGACCTCTGCAAGATGCGTCTACGCCACTGTCAACTATGACTGCAAACCTATCAACCTCGATCTCAAGGACCATACTATGTCTGGTACCCCCTGCTCTCTCCCACCATCTTCGCCTCCCTCTCTGCCACCCTGCTCATCTCTCTGCTACCTAACCTGCCTAGGAGTTGCTCTCTCCTCCTCACCCCCACCCTCTACTACCCTAGCACCACCAACCCCCACCCCAACAGCTCTTAAAGATCCACCCTCCCCTCTTTGTCGTTTTCTAGCTCCAGCTGATACCCTACTGCTACTAGCCTCGTGATCACCCCCTACCTGCCTAGGTACATCCACTCTTCATCCCTGTACCTGTCCTTGTCCATGTACCTGACCTGGTACATGTGCCTATGCTGGTACCTCATCCTCAACCTCCTCTATAAGAGGTGCATGCTCTCTCAGATCTATAAACCGAGGAAAAGGATGTCTCTGAAACCAATCTCTGTACTGGGGCAATGCTCCCGCATCTACAACATCCTCTAAGTAATCCCACCTCTGTGGTTGTAAACCCACTAAATCCTGCATGCTCAGCGCATATGATAGTCTCGGTGCCCATCCTCATCTCTCCTCGTCATTCATCCTCTCCATATCGGGCATAGGTTGTGAACTCCTGGGATATACCTTGCGGTCTCCCATACTGCCTCATCACCCTAAATACTACGAACCACTCAATGATAGACACTAATCTGCCAATGAGAGGTTGAGTCATGAACATGTCCTTCCTCTGAGCTCTCCAATCATCCCACAACTATAGACCTCTATACGGTCTCCATACTACGACAATCAGATCATCCAACTACCTCCTCCAATAGTTTGTCTTGCCCAGATGGGGCTGAGTAACATAACCTGAATAACAATAAACAATAGGTTGGTGTGCCTCTCTAAAATCATCTACTATAGGCCTACATACTAGGATGTGCTCCCATGCCCATATTTGTAGCACTAACACACATGTTGCCATGCTCTTCCCCTCTCAATACACAATCTCATGCATCTCATGATACATATGGGCAAGCAAGCATGATCCCCACCCTAATCTAACAAGATGAGTCAACAACCTCTCTAGCATTCTAGCCCAAACACAAAGAAAACCTTGGTGTCCTCTATCAGGCATAACAAAACAACTGATCATACCTGCTAAAACGCATATCAGAGGGTACTTCTCACCATATTTGCTCATCAAATCATCCTAAGTAATGGTGTGCTCAAGAATAGTCTCATCATGGAATATCCGTCTCAATGCTAAAACACCCAGTCGCTGAGTAAATTCATAATAAACCTTGTCTCCAGCAAAAAAAATCCTCAGAATCCTATATATGTCCTCTGGCGTAATGCTCATCTCTCCAACTGGTAGATGGAAGGTGTTATGCTCTGAATGAAAATGCTCTACTAACGCAATCAACATCTCATGATTCACGCAAATATCAAGCATCTATAAAAGATATCCAATTCCACACAAATCAATATGTGCTCTCTCTACATCTGATAACCCATGGACTAGCCTCATCATTGGCGGAAATACACACCGAAACTGAATATCCAGCAACCGAATCTGCAAAATCAAACATACAAATTGTCAGCATGTGATCCAACTTGAGCTAAAAATATGTTAAACATGCTTGTGAATCCAAATATACAAAATTAAAAATTATTGTTTAGACTCTCAAAAAAGCTTGTTGTTTTTCATATGAGTTTCTACAGACAAGCAGAAACTCGTACGAGTAAACATTACACACCGCACGAGAAAACATGTCCATATGACAAAACATATCCTATCGCACAATGCAATGGTCACTCAAGCACACTCTTGTACGACTCATGGGACGAAACTAGATGACAAACCTTATGTGACCATATGACAAAACAGAGGGAGGACAGTTTGTCGTACTAGAAACGGTGTTTAACCGCACGACAAAACGATGCAAACGACTTCAAATGAAAAAATAAAATGCAAAAAAACCAAAAAAAATTCAAAAAATAAGAAATACACAGGCCTAAAGATTGATCACTTACTGCTGGGTCATAGTTTCGCAGTCGATTATGACGTCTCTGGTGCTCGAATCGATGCTCCTGGATCGGAATGGCCATTTTTCTTCATAGAGGGTTTTTCAAATTTCAAAACTTTGAGAGGTAACAATGAATTGAAAATGACACATTGAACTCCTTATATAGCCCAAACCCTAATTTTCAACTTACTCCAATGGACCTAAAACTTGTAGCCTAAGCTAAATCGATTATCCTGAGTCCATTTTTGGGATCGAAATCAAAATCTGACGTCAATTCGCTGGTCAAAATTTCACAACGTTGACCACGTAGCTCTTTCATCCTCGAGTCAATTTTGAATCATTTTGCACTCAATTCTAAATGTCAATTTCATTATCCAGTCAACTCTAATTTTACCCTTCAACATCACTCTTCATGCTCAAATAATTATCACTGCTAAAAATTGCCTAAAATCGCTTATACCCTCACTATCTTTCGATTTCGCTCCTGAGGGGGCATACTCATAACATCTTTTCAGTGATCATCATCATCATCAAAGTCGAGAATTTTTTTCAAATCTTCATCTAAAGTTGAGCAAAATTTTTTTCAAACAATTAAACCTCATTACTAGGGGCATCTTAACTAAATCACGTTGTATCAAGTTGAGATTCTTCGATGTCAAATAAAGCAATCTCTAGGGGAATATCAATCTTTGTCCTTATCTGAATCAATCTTCAAAATCAATGTTCAGTTTCAATCGCGTTAAATCAAGCTGCACATTTTCTCTTGCTAATCGATTCTTGTTCAATCAAGTTCGGAATCAGTTTTATCACTTTGCTCAGTCGATTCTTGTTCTATCAAGTTCGGAATCGATTGCATCTCTCGCTCAATCTAGTTCAATCAAGTTCTAGATCGATGCTTGTTTCTTGATCAATTAAGTTCAGGAATGGTATCTCGCTCTTTGTCGTTCCTTGTTCAATCAAGTTCAGGATTGGTGTCGCTTTAATCAACTATGTTCAATTTCATCGCTTCAATTCAAGTTGAACATCTCGCTCTTCATCGATTTGTGATCCATCAAGTTCAGAACCGATTTATATTTGACATCAACTATTCTTTGAACCAACGCGCTACTCGCACATTAATTCAATGAGGGGCAAATGTAATACCCTAAAAATGGTCATCTAAACCATAGGCCCCCTAATCTCGATTTAATCACCAAGGTCCTAACCAAAGGCAATTAAAATTAATCTTGAGCACACAATTAATTTCTTAAATCATCAAATGTCATATGGCAAATTAATCACTCTAAATTAATTAAATAAATATATTTAATTAATTGATCATTTCAAGTAAATCATTTTAAAATAATTATCCTATTTATTTAATTAAATAAATCAATCTGTCATTAAATCACAAAAAAAAGGAATTAATTGGAAAAAAGAATAAAAAATTGAGAAAAGAAATCAAATGGAGATAATCTTGAAAATCAAATTAAAAATTGAAAAATCTCAGAAAAGCAATTAAAACAATTAAATCTCAAAAATGAATAAAATAGAGAATAAATCAGTTTTTTCCGATTTTATCTTAATTTTAGTTCAATTTCCTTTAAAACTGAGAAAAGAGGCCAATCACATCAATTCACCTAGATTGTGCTTCCTCTTGGAAAATCTTGACCACTCATCATCATTTGATCTTGACCGTTAGTTTCTTTCTGAATTTTCTATAAGTTTAGGCTCTCATCTCCTAATCAAGGATCTTGGAGACTGTATTGTTATTATGTTGTTTTTGCTCTAGGTTCATTAAGATTTCATATTGAGAATAATTGCATATTAGTTATTGCATATTTGTTAAATCATTTAGCTTAATCATGTTAGCCTAATGTATAGGAGTTGAGAAATACAACACCATAGGAGCCTGAAGATCTTCTGCAAGCCGAATAACCTGTTACAAGGAGAAGCAATGAAGCAAAATTTGAAGAACATACAAAACACAGAGAATATGCTCAAAAAAAAAGAGCTCAATATTCACAAAAATATGTAATGTGATTCTTACAATGAAAAGAAAGAACTCAACCTTTAATAGGTCAAGAAACCCTAAAAAGGGAAAACCTAGGTTTGCACATAATAATTAATTAAAACAATTAATTATATGCACCTAAAGTTAGCTTAAGTGTAAAAGAGATAAAGGGAACTTAAATAATTAAACAAAGAATATTTAATTAATCAAGTAAATACCCGAATACTCTAATACCCCCCTTAAGCTAGACTTAGGGAGAAGCTAAAACCTAGAACAACTACTGAAAGCAATAAAGATGGGTCCTAGCAACAAGGCCTGATCAGGTACCCAAATACAATGAAATCTCTATGAACTGGAGAAATAGAGAAAACCACATGGAAACAAAACTCTACTCCAAAAAGAGATGGAAAAGAATATCACTGAAGCATGAAGACCCTGCAAACTCTGTCGAAGAATAACTACTGATCTGAAGAACCTCCACTGAACTAGAACATGACCAGGTAGAGAAGACTGTAATCTGCATGAGTGCCCTCAAATGACACTACTCGAATCAGGAGGCAAACAAGGCAAAACAACTGAAATCAAAGATACAGATGGCATGAGAAACCAAAGCCTGAAGAGCTGATCAAACGAACCACAGAAGCATTAGAACCAACAGGATAAACCTCCCCATAATGTGGAAGTGGGAGAGGGACAGGAACACTGAAAAGGACAGCTAAAAAACAACTGCATGACGAAGAACCAAGAACATCAAAGGTACTGAGACACATCATCATGAGGCGAATGTCATGGAAGGAACACTCACTTGACAAAGGAAGATGGTAAACAAAGGCAAACATCAACCCCCTCATGGCACTTGATCAACAGTGCATGTACAACAAGACACAAGATATGCAAGATTCCAAGTAAACAATGCATGATGGCACTTTATCTCAGTGCGTTTGCATACTTACAAGCTACAATGATAAGAAGACTGGAAATAGAAACGAGAATCAAAACAGAGACACCCTACTCAGAAAAGAAATCCCAGGACCTGAAACAACCACGATATCCACCAGAGTGCTGAAAAGCAAAAAACTGAATAAAATATGCATGGAGCAGAATCTGGTAAAAAAACTCATATTTCTGGAAAGTACACAGAACACGCTTTCTGAAAATATAAAGTTTTCAAAAAATGGAGGTAGGATGTTCATTAATCTTGCATATTTTGCATTTATCTAGCTTAATTTTGTTGAAATGTGGTGACTAATCAGCAAAGTATTCTACACTCAGCACGTATCCTCATCGGGCCCCGGGCAGGGGTTCGAGGGCGGCAGCCCCCAAGAAATTTTTTTTTTGGGTATTTTTTTGATGAAAACTAACATTGTAATAAAACCCTAAAAAGGTTGACTTTGTTTTTGCCCTAAAAACGCATGTTATAAGCGGCTGGGATGCTTAAGGCATTATAATGTTGATGTACTATTTTTTGCTAGATAATAAGAAAGATTGGATGACTGTGTATGGTGGATGCAACCCATTTTGGGTGAACCACGTTAAATCTCTATGTTATCTGTGTCCTATTTTATTTCTTTATCTTTTGTATTTAAATCTGCATATAATTGTTAGTTCATATTTGCTTCAGATCTGCTTGAAACCCTAACAATTGGTATCAGAGCGAGGTTTTCTGTAAATTGGCAGGACTTTCAGATTTGAGTGGGAGCAATGAAGAATTCCAAATTCAAGGTTGAAAAGTTTAACGGCCAAAATTATCAGTTATGGAAAATGCAGATGGAGGATTACCTGTATCAAAAAGATTTGTGGCGGCCATTGGAAGGAAAGACAAAGAAACCGACCACAATGTCAGATGAAGAGTGGGACATTTTAGATAGAAAGGCACTGGGATCCATTCGATTGTGCCTTGCACCGTCTGTAGCATTCAATATAACAGAAGCAAAAATGACTGTAGATTTGATGGCGACATTGGCTAAGTTGTATGAGAAACCCTTGGCTTCGAATAAGGTATTTCTTATGAAGCGTCTGTTTAATTTGAAAATGAGTGAGGGAGGATCTCTAGCGGAGCACTTAAATGAATTTAATACAATTACCAGTCAATTGTCTTCGGTAAAAATTACTTTTGCAGAAGAGGTTAGGGCTCTCTTGATTTTATGTTCTTTACCAGAAAACTGGAATAGCTTAGTTATGGTTGTAAGTAACTCTGTCTCTGGTAAAAATACTTTGGTATTTGATGATATTGTTGGTGTTATCCTAAGTGAGGAAATGCGAAGGAAAAGCACAGGTGAGACTCCAACATCATCGGGTAGTGTTTTGAATGTGGAGAATAGAAGAAGATCAAAGGAAAGAGGAAAAAGCCCTGGGAATGAGAAGTCACGAAGGAAGTCAAAGAAAGGACGCTCTTAATCTAGAGGAAAGAAAGATTGTTGGTACTGTAGAAAGCCTGGTCATCTAAAAAAAGACTGTTAGTCTCAGAAAAACAAAGAAGGAGACAAAAATAAAAATGACAGTAAGGAAGCTAATATTGCAAGTAATACTTTACAAGATGCTTTAATCTTATGTTTGGATAATGTTAATGATTCCTGGGTAATAGATTCTAGGGCTTCATTTCATGCTACACCCCATAGAAAATATTTTCTAGATTATGTTCAAGGTGATTTTGGATAGGTATATTTGGTTGATGATGAGCCCTGTCAAATTGTTGGAAAATGAAAGATAAAGATCAAGTTGCAGAATGGAAATGACTGGTTTCTGCAGGAGGTAAGACATGTTCCTAATTTAAGAAGAAATTTAATTTCTGCAGGGCAACTAGGTAGTGAAGGTTGCATAGTTACCCTCTTAGATAGTATGTGGAAGGTCGCTAAAGGATCATTAGTAATAACTAAAGGTGCGAAGGTAGGCACATTATATCTGTGTACAGGTAACACTTACTCTACCCTAACTGCTACAGATAAAGTTACTGCAGGGACAACAACAATAAATGTTGCAAGAACAGATTTGATAATGTGGCACCATAGGCTTGGGTACATGAGTGAGAAAGAGATGAAAACCCTTCACTCCAAAAATCTATTGCCAGGACTAAAGAAGATTGATTTAGAGTTCTATGAAAACTGTGTTTATGGTAAACAGAAAAGAGTCAGATTTCTCAAGGTTGGGAAAGAGAAGAAGAGTGAGAAGTTAGAGCTTGTACATTTAGATGTATGGGGACCGACTCAGGTATCATCTCTTGGTGGCTCTTGTTATTATGTTATTTTTATTGATGACTCAACCAGAAAACATGGGTATATTTCCTAAAACAAAAATCAGATGTTTTTGAAACTTTTAAGAAATGGAAAGCTTTGGTTGAGAATGAGACAGGAAAAAAGTTGAAGTGTTTCAGATCGGATAATAGAGGTGAATATTGTAGTAAAGCATTTGAATATTATTGCTCCTTAAATGGGATTCAAAAGCAGAAGACAGTTCCAGGAACTCCATAGGAAAATGGTGTGTCAGAGAGAATGAATAGGACTATCATGGAACGTGCGAGGAGCATGAGATTGCATGCTGGATTGCCCTTACATTTGATAAACAAAGGACCTTCAACCCCTTTGGATGGTGGTATTCTAGAGGAGACATGGACTGGTAAAAAGGTAAATTATTCTTTTCTAAAAACTTTTGGTTGCGAAGCTTTTGTCCACGTTGATAAAGAAAATAGAACCAAGCTTGATGCTAAATCTCAGAAATGTACCTTCATTGGATATGGGATAGATGAATATGTCTATCGGTTATGGGATTTTAAAAATAAGAAAATAATTAGAAGTAGAGATGTTATATTCAATGAGAAGGTCATGTATAAAGAACAGATGCAGGAAAAGAAGCATGAACATGACAAACAAGAATATGTGGTGTTGGATGAGATTCCTGAAAATGAAATGCCACAGGTACCTGATGCTCAGCAACAACAGATTGTCCCACAAACTCATGCAAGTGTTAAACGTTCTATGAGGACAAGTAGACCCCCTGAAAGATTTTCTCCTTCTTTGTATTCTATTTTATTAACAGATTCTGGTGAACCAAAAGAATATGAAGAAGCAATGCAGGTTGATGCCAAACAACAGGGGGAGGTAGGCATGAAAGAGGAGATGGACTCCTTGATGAAAAATAAGACTTGGGACTTAGTCCCTTTACCTGTAGAAAAAAGAGCCTTGCCTAACAAATGGGTTTATCGGCTAAAAGAGGAGGAAGGAGGTCAGAAAAGATATAAGGCCAGACTTGTGGTAAAAGGTTTTGCACAGAAAAAGGGTATAGATTATGATGAAATATTTTCTCCAGTTGTAAAAATGACTTCAATTAGAACTGTACTTAGTCTTGTGGCTGCAGATGATTTACATCTTGAACAATTAAATGTCAAAACAGATTTTCTCCATGGAGATTTGGGGGAGGAAATTTACATGTTGCAACCACAGGGATATGAGGTCAAAGGTAAGGAGAACTTGGTGTGCAGGTTGAAGAAAAGTCTGTATGGCCTAAAGCAAGCACCTTGACAATGGTATTTAAAATTTGATAGTTTCATGGCTGAACACAGTTATCATAGATGTCATTTTGATCATTGTGTATATTTTAAGAGATTTGATAATGACAGTTATATTATCCTGTTGCTTTATGTTGATGACATGCTTGTTGCTAGGTCTAACATGCAACATATAAATGATCTTAAACAGAAATTAGCCAAGTCATTTGCTATGAAGGATTTGGGTGCAGCTAAGCAAATTCTCAGTATGAGGATTACACGGGACAGGAAAAATAGAACCTTGAATTTGTCCCAAAGTGAGTATATAAAGAAGGTGTTGAAAAGATTTAACATGCAGGATGCAAAAGCAGTTAGTACACCTTTGGCTAGTCATTTCAAATTGACTAAGGTGATGTGCCCAAAGGCACAGGAAGAGGTTAATAAAATGTCTAACATTCTGTATTCATCAGCTGTTGGTAGTCTGATGTATGCAATGGTATGCACAAGGCAAGATATTGCACATGCAGTTGGAGTTGTGAGCAGGTTAATGAGTAATCCGGGTATGGAACATTGGAATGCTGTGAAATGGATTCGTCGGTATTTGAAAGGAACTACTACGAAGGCATTATGTTTCAAAGGATCTAATGCTGCTCTGAGTGGATTTGTTGACTCTGATCTGGCAGGTGATATTGATTCATTGAGGAGTACTACAGGGTATGTTTTTACTATAGGGGGAACTGCAGTTAGTTGGATTTCTAAGCTGCAAAAGGTTTGTTGCACTTTCAACCACTGAAGCTGAGTATGTTGCTGCTACAGAAGCCAGCAAGGAGATGATTTGGTTGCAATGTTTTCTAGAGGAATTGGGTTAGACACAAGAGGATAGTCCATTGTATACTGATAGCTAGAGTGCCATTCATCTTGCGAAGAACTCTGCTTTTCATTCAAGGACAAAGCACATTCAGCTTAGGTACCACTTCATCCGAACTGTTTTGGAGGAGGGTCAGTTACGGCTTGAGAAGATTCACACAAGTGAGAATCCTGCCGATATGTTCATGAAGGCAGTTCCACAGGGGAAGCTGATTTTTTCATCAGTTTCTGTTGGTCTTCTTGATTGATAATTGTGGAATTTATACCAGTCGAGTCCTAGTGTTTTATCCAACAGATGTTGCATGTACAGTGGTGTCATGTAGTATCAGTCTCCAAGTGGGAGATTGTTGAAATGTGGCGACTGATCAGCAAAGTATTCTACACTCAGCACGTATCCTCGTCGGGGTCCGGGGCCGGGCTGGGCCCTGGGCAGGGGTTCGGGGTCGAGAGCCCCTGAGAAATTTTTTTTTGGGGTATTTTTTTGATGCAAACCGACATTGTAATAAAACCCTAAAAAGGTTGACTTTGTTTTTGCCCTAAAAACGCATGTTATAAACGGCTGGGATGCTTAAGGCATTATAATGTTGATGTACTATTTTTTGCTGGATAATAAGAAAGATTGGACAACTGTGTATGGTGGACGTAACCCATTTTGGGTGAACCACGTTAAATCTCTGTGTTATTTGTGTCCTATTTTATTTCTTTATCTTTTGTATTTAAATCTGCATATAATTGTTAGTTCATATTTGCTTCGGATCTGCTTGAAACCCTAACAAATCTTGCATCCATTTAGCTCAATTTCGTACTCATATAGATTAAATCCTTCGTTTAGGTGTTGTCTAGTCACTGGCATTGCATATAAAATTTTGAGAGCAAGACTAAACTCGCATATACTAGAAGCCAATAGGTCGCTTTGTGATGGTTTATTGTTAATTGTTGATTGATTTACTAACCATGCATCTAATGACTTAATTGAGGTGTTGTGTATTCCAGATACAGATACAATCCACTTTTCACACGCACGCAAGGCACCTTGGTTTGATGCAACAAACTATACTTTCTAGTGGGTAAGAATGGAATGCTGTCTGACCTCTTTAGTGTTTGGTGTTTGACAATCTATTAAGAATGGTTATATAGTTCCCTCCAACTAATCTAATTGAGATCAAGGCATATTAAAATAATGGTAAGGAAATGAATGATATTTTGAGTGTATTTATGTGAAAATATTAGTGGTATTTATGAATGAGATACTAATGTCGAGAAAGCTAAGTTGCAGATCTTCAAAGGAAAGTTTGAAAACTTAATAATGTCAGAAGATGAGGATATTGCTAGCTATTTTCTATGTGTAGATGAAGTTGTCAATGGAATCAAAGGTCTTGGTGAGAAATTGAAAGAAGCGGTTGTGGTACAAAAGGTACTCAAGTCTCTTCCCAAAGCTTATAGTCATAAAGTATCTTCTATTGAGGAAGCTAAGGATTTAAATAATTTTTTAATAGATCGACAATTTGGTGCTCTTACTACTTTTGAAATCTGAGAGTTTGATAAGGAAGCTCCAAATAAGGAAGCAAATTTCCAAGCTAGTAAGAAGGAGAAGAATGACGCATATGATTAGAGAAATGGTTCTAATGAAAAAGCAAACTTTACAAAAAAGTAGAAGGACATTGGTTACAAATAAAAATCTAAGTTGCCTTTCAAATATTTTAACTCATTATGCTTCTAAATGTCTCTTTAGATAAACAAAAATAATTCCAAAAGAAACAATTTCAAGATAAGTCTTTATCCAAGGAGAATTGTTACACTTTAGATGATGAGGAACCCAGTGCTCTAGATAATGATAGAGAAGAGACACTTTCTTGACCTTTAATGTTGGAAATAATGTTGTCGAAATTGAAAAATGTGTGAAGAGTAATGTTCTTAAATACTTTAATTCTACTAAGATATCTTGCACTCTAGAGACTGATAATAGTGAAAGGTCTATGATAACGTGGACCGCCTTTCATTCAAGAAGACATAGACTCTTGTGTGGTTGATAGTGTTCCAACCACACATGATAGGTGATAGTAGTAATTTCATCAATATTGAGAAGTGGAATTGAGGATTATTTAAATTTGGGGATGATACCTTTGCAATTATTTGTGGAAAGGGAACAATAATTATTGATGGAAAGAATAAGTTAGAAGGTGTTCTTGTTGAACGCACCCTAAGACTAAGAGGGAGGTGAATCAACCTTAACAAAATTATTTCACTTTTGATTAGTTATTCTTTCAATATCTAATATTAAATCAACTAGGAAAGAGAGATAAACTAAAAACCATAACACCAGATTTATGTGGAAAACCCCATAGGGGAAAAACCACAGTGAGAAAAGTCACTTGGATCTACTATCCTAATCTAGCCTCACAAGTGAAAATAATAATACATTATAGTTTATGGGCTACAACCCAAAGGAAGATATAATTCCCTGTAATGGTGAAAAATGAGTGTTTCCTATTGGTATATGTGCAAGAGTATGATGACATGATGATATTGTATGTTGTCATTGATGTCAATACACTAAGAAGTGAACTGATATATTGAAGTTAAGCAACTAGCAAAGAGAACCAGTATGGTGGTGTAAACTGGTATATGTGCAATAAGTGAAGCGGTATGCTTATCCAAGTGAACCGGTATGATGTTGTGAACCAGAACCGGTATGTCGGAACAAGAACCGGTACATGGAATGTGGTAGGACTATCGGTTGATAGTCTTAGCTTCAGGGTTTTCGATTGAAGTATTCCAAACCCGATGACATTGTGTGATGAGTTAGCATTGTAATGGAGATCAGATCATGTTGCCACATCAGTCTCGTGCATGTGAAGGATCTTGCAAGAAGGAGATTGATCCTATCTACCTCAGGAATGTGCGAAGTCTTTGCAAACGGTGGAGAACGCATGATGGGCTATCATCTCCATGAAGAGGTGAAGAACGAATGATGGAGAATGTCTCGAGATCTGTTCAAGACCATTCTATGCAAATGCAAAGTGCTCAATGGTCAGGATTAAACTGATCAATTGCTTAACCTAAGTGTTTAGGGTTTAGGGTTTATGTTGCCTACCTATCTGTGTTCCATAAGGTTGATGTTATGTTTCATGATGAGGTTGTTGGCAAATGTTGTGTGTGTATCTAAGTGCAAAGATATGTGATTCTTGCCAAACCAGATAAGAGGATTGATACCTGCCTAGTGTGTGTGCAGAAGGAAGGAACTAAAGTGGATCTGCATTGGCATTGAGTGCTATTATAGATCATTGTAATACCCGTTGATCTTTAACTACTTCAACAGTTGGAAAATCCCTTAACTGGGTAGCTTTAATTAGCTTGATGTAAATCCTTTAACAGGGTGACTCAAAGCCATTGAGTTCATAAAATCCTTTGACAAGATAACCTCTAACAAGGTTTAACCCTTAACCGGGTATTCTAGCCATCCCTTAACCGGGTGATCCCTAACAAGATCGGTTCCTAACAAAACCCGATGTAATAGTCTTTAACCAGACCAGGCTCCTAATAGAGCGGACTTCTAAAGAGTTTAAAACCAGCTTGTGGGTATTCATCTCCACCATGGTTTTTCCTAGTTGGGTTTCCACGTGAAAAATGTATGTGTCATGTGTGATGCCTCTTTCATGTGATGCTTTGTTATTTTCTGTCAAGCGGTGAATCATGTCATGTTAGTAAATTATTGTGTCTCTAATGATAGATTATCTATTTATGCATAAGGACAAAGTGGAAACGAGGAAGTAGGTTGTGTGGAAAGATAAGAAGATTGACCGGTTCATGTCTTTCACAGTTGCACTGTGTTTAACTGGTAGTAGTCTAGTTTGGACCGGTGTTAGGGATTGCCGGTAGTTTACAGTCTGCAATCAAACTGGTTCAAGAGAAGTTTTTTTTTATTGTTGTGCCTGTACTGATTCACCTCCCCCCTCTTAGTACCGGTTTGGTACTCACTTTTCATCATTGAGTTATCAATTGGTATCAGAGCATCCTCCAAGTCCTCTGTGTTGTAAGCTTAACCGCTTAAGGGAAAGATCCTATTGTAATGATGAAGAGGGAAGGTCCAAAGTTCAATAGAGATAACTTTAAAATATAGAAGGATAGAATGAAGATATACATCAGAAGCATGGGTGCTCAACATTGGAGCTATGTTGAGAACGTTTATGTTATCCCTACCAGTACTCTCACCGATGACCAAAAGAAAGAGATTCAGGAGAATGGGCAAGTCATGGAAGCCCTAATCAGTAGCTTATCTGACATTGAGTTTATTGATGTCTAGGATAAAGACAATCCCAAAGAAGTATGGGATACTCTTGAGAATATCTATGGCGGTGATGAGCATGTAAAACAAGCTAAGGAAGAAAGCCTTTGAGGGAAGTTTGAAGACATGCAGATGGTTGAAGGTGAGACCATTCAACAATATGGTATACAAATCAAAACTGTTGTTGGAGATATCAATAGTGCAGGTGGTAAAATGGAAGATTCCACCTTTGTCAGCAAACTTTTGAGATCCTTATTACCGGTCTATGCAATAAGGGTTGCTTCTATTCAGGAGTTGAGATCAATAGACAAGACTAAGGTATCCCTAGACTCCATCATTGCAAAATTAACAACCTATGAGCTAAATAGTTTTGATGGCAGTGTTCCAAAGACTTAATCAGCTTTTAGAGCATCTGTTGCACCATCCGGAAAAGAAAAGGAGCAAGCACCAGCGATGAACCAAGACAGAGCAGAGAAATGGATGATGAGGAGATTCTGATGGAATTTGAAGCTCTTCTTGCCAAGAGACTTCCTAAGGGAACCGACAAATACAAAGGTAAGCTTCCTTTGAAATGCTTTTCTTATAACCGGATAGGAAACATCACTATAAATTGTCCTAATGGTGATAGCAAGGACAAACCGGAAAGGTTCAAGAAATTCAAAGGAGGAAACCAGAGAAACTGTTTTGTAGCAGTTGATGAAGGTGTCACAAATGAGGAATCAGAAGATGAAAAAAATGAAGATATTGTGTTTGTTATAGTCAAGAAGGATGTGTCAGACAAGAAGGCTCTTGTCTCCCGCTTTGATAATCTCAATGAGTGGATTATTGACAGTGGTTGCTCTCACCATATGACTGGTGACCGAAGCAAGTTTATATCCCTAGAAGAGTATGATGGTGGTGTGGTTCATTTTGGTAATAATGCACCATGTATGGTCAAAGGCAGAAGGTCCATCTCTCTAAATGGAAAGAGCAGTGCTAACAATGTGTATTGCATGGAAGGTCTCAAACACAATCTATTGAGTGTTGCCCAACTGAATGACAATGGACTCACTCTGAAATTCAAAAATGGAGTGTGCAAAATCAAAGGAAAGAATGGTGAATTGATGGCCACCGGTATGCAGACCAAAGGTAACTTATTTCAGCTGAATCCAAATATAAGTACATGTCTTATAGCTAAGTTTGATGATAGCTGGATATGGCATAGGAGACTCTGCCATGTAAACTTTGATAACATTGTGAAGGCAAGAAAGACCAAGGCAGTTAGAGGATTACTTGTGTTGAGAAAACTAGAAAATCCTTTGTGCAGAGAGTGTCAACTGGGGAAAATGTCTTCCTCAACCTTCAAAGGTAAATCTTTCACTGCTAACAATTTACTTGATCTGTGCATACAGATTTGTGTGGTCCTATGAAGACTAGGAGTGTGCAGGGATATAGGTATTTTATGATTCTTAGAGATGATTGCTCAAGAATGATGTGGGTCACATTCTTGAAGGACAAATCTGAAGCTTTTGGAAAGTTCAAAGCCTTCAGAGCACTAGTAGAAAAGGAAAGCGGTAGAAGAATCAAATGCCTTAGAACTGATCAAGGAGGGGAATTCACTTCCGGAGAATTCAACAAATATTGTGAAGAGAATGGCATCAAGAGGCATCTGTCTGCCCCCCGGAATCCACAGCAGAATGGCTTAGCAGAGAGGAACAACCAGTCTATGGTTGAAGTGGCTACAACTATGTTGATCCAAGGAAAGGTCGCTCACACCTTTTGGAGAGAAGCGGTGAGCACTGCAGTCTACACAATGAACCAGGTACTCATCAAGAAAGGAAAGGATAAGACTCCTTAGGAGTACTGGACTGGTAAGACACCAGTGGTAAGCTACTTCAAAGTGTTTGGTAGTAAATTTTATATCAAGAGGAGTGAACATCAGAGCAAGTTTGATGCCAAATGTGATGAGGGAATATTCCTAGGGTATTCCACTAAGAGCAAAGCTCTCAAATGTTTCAACAATAGGACTCAGAGAATTGTTGAAAGCATCAATGTTAGGGTTGATGAAAACTTTGAGAAATCTAAGGAAACCGAAAGAGAGCATGTAGGAGATGAACCAGTAGTAACCTTCTGGGAACCGGTTGCAAATGTGCCCAATACCAGCAACTGTGCTCCTACACCGGTAGATGCTAATGAAGATGAGGATGATGAAGAAAAGCAAGAGGAAGATGTTAAGAATATACCTAGGTATGTCAAACTCAATCATGATCCAAAGCAGATCATAGGAGACAAAGATGCAGGAATTCTTACAAGAAGAAAGGTCAGAGAAAACTCATGTATGATCTTTGAATTTGAGCCTAAATCATTCAAAGAGGCACATAAAGATGAAGATTGGGTCAAGGCAATGGAAGAGGAACTTGATCAGATAGAAAAGAATGGTACATGGTCCTTGGTACCTAGACCAAAGCATAAAAATGTCATTGGTACCAAATGGGTTTTCAGAAATAAGCTGAATGAAGATGGGATAGTGATAAGAAACAAAGCCAGACTAGTGTGTAAGGGGTATGCTCAAGAAGAAGGAGAAGGCTATGGAGAAACCTTTGCTCCAGTAGTTAGATTGGAAGGAGTTCGTATTCTTCTTGCATATGCAACTTTTAAAGGATTCAAGGTATACCAAATAGATGTAAAATTTGCATTCCTAAATGGAATACTTTAATAGGAGGTGTATATAGAGCAACTAGATGGGTTTTCCCTATCAGAAGATAGTGACATGGTGTGTAGGCTACATAAAGCCTTGTATGGACTAAAGCAGGCACCTAGAGCATGGTATGAACGCTTGCACTCCCATCTTGTGAAGATTGGATTTGAAAGAACAAGTGAAGATAACAATATCTCCTTGAAATCAGAAGGAGATCAGATTCTGATTTGTGAAGTATTTGTTGATGACATCATCTTTGGAGGAGATGACAAGATGAGTCATGATTTTGCCGATGAGATGAAGAAGGAATTTGAGATGTCACTCATAGGGGAGATTAAGTTCTTCATTGGACTGCAGATTCAACAAATGAAAGATGGAATCTTTATTACTCAGTCCAAGTATGTCAAAGAGGTGTTGAAGACCTTTGGCATGGAAGACAGTAAACCGGTTAGTACACCAATGGTGACCGGTTGTAAACTATCAAAAGAAGATGACTCAGCACTGGTAAATGAGAAGGAATACTGATCAATGATTGGTAAGTTGCATTATGTAGTGCATAGCAGACCAGATATTGCACATGCAGTCAAGCGGATTCTTAGATATCTGAAAGGAACTATTGACTATGGGTTATGGTATCCTTACAATAATGAGTTCAACCTGAAAGTGTTCACAGATGTTGATTGGGTTGGTAATGTAGATGACTGGAAGAGCACAACCGGTGGTGCATTCTTTCTTGGTGGTAGATTGGTCTCATGGATGAGTAAAAAGCAGAGCTGTATCTCCTAGTCTACAGTAAAAGCAGAGTATGTTGCAGTTTTTATGAACTGTACCCAAACTATTTGGATGAAGCATGTATTGAATGGATTCAAAGTTCTTGTATCCGAATTGGTAAGTATATTCTGTGACAATACAAGTGCAATTAACATTTCTAAGAATCTGGTTTTACATGCTAGAACCAAGCACTTTGAACTCAAGTATCATTTCTTGAGGGAAAAGGTTCATAACAAAGAGGTGGCATTGGAACATGTTTCCAGTAAGGAGTAGTTAGCAGACATATTCACCAAGCCTCTACCGAAGGCTTCATTTATCTATTTGAGAGGTGAATTAGGGGTGCTGCCCCTTCAAGAGGTGAACTAAAAGTAAGTGCTCCACATTAGTCAGATCTTACTTTGCTATATCTTCTCAGGATTGATGTGTTGAAGGATGCTACTCCTCAGGGGGAGAAGCGTAGTGGAATAAGGAAGCTTGTGCCTCCACTTTGGCATTGTTGTCAAAGGGGGAGAAGATGTGAAGTGAAAAGATATCTGCAATATTTAGGAGAAGATGTGATGCAGGCCAAGTGATATCGTTGTATATTGCCATCAATGCCAAAGGGGGAGATTGTTGGCATATGTGCAAGAGTATGATGACATGATGATATTGTATGTTGTCATTGATGTCAATATGCTGAGAAGTGAACTGGTATATTGAAGTTAAGCAACTGGCAAAGAGAACCAATATATGTGCAATAAGTGAAGCGGTATGCTTGTCCAAGTGAACTAGTATGATGTTGTGAACTGGAACTAGTATGTCAGAACAAGAACCGGTACATGGAATGTGGTAGGACTACCGGTTGGTAGTCTTAGCTTCAGGGTTTCCGATTGAAGTATTCCAAGCCTGATGACATTATGTGATGAGTTAGCATTGTAATGGAGATCAGATCATGTTGCCACGTCAATCTCATGCACGTGAAGGATCTTGCATGAAGGAGATTGATCCTATCTACCTTGAGAATGTGTGAAGTCTTTGCAAACGGTGGAGAACGTGTGATGGGCTATCGCCTCCATGAAGCGGTGAATAACGAACGATGGAGAATGTTTTGAGATCTATTCAAGACCGTCGTATTCAAATGCAAAGTGCTCAATGGTCAGGATTGAACCGATCAATTGTTGAACCTAAGTGTTTAGGGTTTATGTTGCTAACCTATTTGTGTTCTATAAGGTCGATGTTATGTTTCATGTTGAGGTTGTTGGAAAATGTTGTGTGTGTATCTAAGTGTAGAGATATGTGATTCTTGCCAGACCAGATAAGAGGATTGATACCTGCCTAGTGTGTGTGCAGAAGGAAGGAACTAAAGCAGATCTGCATTGGCATTGAGTGCTATTACCAGATCATTCTAATACCTATTGATCTTTAACTACTTCAACAGTTGGAAAATCCCTTAACCGGGTAGCTTTAACCAACTTGTTGTAAATCCTTTAACAAGGTGACTCAAAGCCATTGAGTTCATAAAATCCTCTGACAAGATAACCTCTAACAGGGTTTAACCCTTAACCGGGTATTCTAGCCATCCCTTAACCGAGTGATCCCTAACAAGATCGATTCCTAACAGAACCTATTGTAACAGTCTTTAACCGGACTAGGCTCCTAACAAAGCGAACTTCTAAAGAGTTCAAAAACAACTTGTGGGTATTCATCCCCACTGTGGTTTTTCCCAGTTGGGTTTCCACATGAAAAATGTGTGTGTCATGTGTGATGCCTCTTTCATGTGATGCTTTGTTATTTTTTTTCAAGCGGTGAATCATGTTATGTTAGTAAATTATTGTGTCTCTAATGATAGATTATCTGTTTATGCATAAGGACAAAGTGGAAATGAGGAAGTAGGTTGTGTGGAAAGCTAATAAGATTGACCAGTTCATGTCTTTCACAGTTGCACTGTGTTTAACCAGTAGTAGTCTGGTTTGGACCGGTGTTAGGGATTGCCAGTAGTTTACAGTCTGCAATCAAACTGGTTCAAGAGAAGTTTTTTAATTGTTGTGCCTGTACTGATTCACCCCCCCCCTCTCAGTACCGGTTTGGTACTCACTTTTCATCATTGAGTTATCATTTCCACCACAAGATGTAGTAAAACCACTAATTTTTACTTAGGGACCAATTACACTCAAAAGAGGATTAGAATTCAATAGATTCAATCACAAACCAACAAGGATTAGGACTAATTACTAATTGGATTAAAGGGATGAATTTATCTATCCTCTTTTGTAAGTTGAATTGTTGAAATAAGGGTAAAGTGTTGGAAATGAGAATAAAAACATAGGATCAATGAGCTATAGTCATTGGATTGAGCCATGCACCTGGATCTCAGAAATATAAGCAGACTTGAATTTGATCCTTGAAGGAGCTCCTAAAATGTTGGGACCATGGTGTTTGTCACCTTAGTCCTCCGAACTTTTCACACACCAAAGGGGGATTGATTCATTACTATAAATAATGCATATCTTTAAGATCGCAATTCCGTACCTATTTCCTGCACACAAAAAGAAGCGAAAATAGGTTGGGAAAAGGGTTTTTCCTTAGTCAAACCCCAGTTTAGGAATTAACCTTGATTGAAATATTGCAAATATTGAAATAAATAATGGAAGGATATACCTCAGATCTGCAATGACTAATAATGATGCTTTGCTTCTTGAATGTAATCATATATCTTGTATGAAATGGCACAAACATGACAAAAACCTAATCACACACACTTTCTTGCATATGAATGATGTAATTTTGCTCCACAATGAATAAATGAAGAATATGCAACCTTGAAGACCTCTAGAAATGCTTGATGATGAATACTTCAATGCTTGAATGCTAGATTTCTTGAATGAATGAATGCTTTGTGATTATAATTTCACCCTTCTATCCTTGTATATCCCAAAATTAGAGGGGAAAGCCTCCTTATATACTTTGCCATCGAAAAATGTGTAAATTTTTTGACATAGGCCAACATGGGGCTAGGTTTCCCACTTAAATTTGGAAATGCTCAGGGGGTTCAAAGGGGGCCCAAATAGAGAGGACCAAGGCATGGCACCATGATCCCAATGAAGACCAAGGTGCCATGCCTTGGTCCTACCCCATTTTAGGGTCCAAACTAAGGGGCCATGTGGTGTATGAAATGAAAATAAGGCCACATTTGCATGATGTAAGCATAATTAGGTCTTAATCAAGCATTGAGGTACAAACACTAAGGTGAGGACCCCAAATGTGGACTAAATTGTAAGGGAGTACAATTTAGGAAACTAAACTCCCTTAAGATAATATGTCTTTACAAATATTGACAATTTGAACTATTATAAAGATGCATTTGTCATATGCGGATGGTACAATTCTCTTTTTTACACACTACACAATTACTACCCATTTTGCAAAATGATTTGATATTATATATGTAGTATCATAAATTGTATTCCTATACAATTTTTTCCTCACCTAGGCCTCACCTTGGTGTTCTAGTCTCTAGTACTCCATGCCCACTTTGATTCTTCTCACACCCTCTTGATATCTGCATTTTCAACTTTTCCCTCAACCTCTATTCGATTTTCGATCTTGATTAATAGGACTAGGATGCCCTGGTTCCAGTTAAAGATCAGGATGTCTTGGTTGCCTTGGTCTTCCCAATTGGGACATGAAACAGGACCCCTCAATGGTCACCTCATGTGGGCGGGAAATTTGGCTCCATGTCGGCCTGCTCTAAAAATTCAAATACTTAATGCATGGTTAGGTATAAAAGGAAGCTTATCCCACATTTTAAGATGTCTATCTACAATTAAAGCGAGCTCTTAATTATAAAATCAATTCAAGTCTAAGTAAGCAAGCAATCAAGCATTCATCAAGCATTGAAGGAGAGGTAAAGTCAATTCAAGTTCAAGCATTCATGATCGACATTCTACATGACATCCTAAACCCTTGTGTGAGGATTCAAGAAACTTTCATCAAGATATCAAGTTCTCTTTCAAGCATTTTCAGATTATATCTAGAATTTACCTCAAAAGAAAAGCACATTCTACTTTAATTTGATTCCATTTCAATTATCTCAATTTCAATGTTAATTCCTAAATCGGGGTTTGACCTAGGCAAACCTCCATAAACAAATATATTCTTGTCATTATATGTGCAGGAAATTGACTTAGGAGTTGCGAGCGAAGAATTCAATAGAGCATATAATGACAATCAAACCTAGCTGTTAAAGGTGCAAAATTCAGAGGACCAAGTTAGTTTGCACTTCCTGGTCCTGGCAATTTCTAATGACCTTTTGACAATAAATTTTATGCATCATCTTGATCTGAAAAATATTCAATTTGTCTGCATCTAACATCTATAGGACTAGGTCGCTCCACACCTCCTAGTCCTAATGATTTTTCTTGAACTTTTTGTCACAAGTTATGATCTATTATCCATTCTCATATCCCAGTTTACAACTTTACATGATATCTGGAACATACTGTCACTATTATTTTATGTTAAAAGATCACAATTTGTCCTAAATCTAACATTATCATTCAAATCTAATTCAAATACAATTTCAACTCAAACAAAAAGGAGTTTTGAATCCAATCTGCATTCAACCCTCTTCCTAAAAGAATTGAGGTTTAATCTATTGGGTTTATTTTCCTTTTAATCTAGTGTATGTGAAATAGGTGTTTTCCTAGTTTACATAGCCAAGATTGTGTAACCATATTTCCAATACCATACATTTTGGTGAACCCATCATAACTCATGCTTATTTTTTATTTTTAATTCTCGAATATGATTTGTGTGCATTTAATCAATTATATTTGCACTCATATATCATATAGGCATTTAATTCACATGTAAATTTAGAGGTTCAACTTACAAAAGCCCTAATTTATTTTCTTATTTATATGCTCAAGTCTAGTTGTTACCAAGGACATATTATTTTCAGATTTAGATGCATTTAGATATCACATCTCTCATTTTGCTAGAATATCTAATTGGTAAATCAATCACTTTACAAAAAAAATGCATTATCTAATCATACATATAGCTTGCATTATCAAAAAAATTATGATTTCAAATCTTTGCAATCAATAGTTCCTTCTTTGTGTATGAGTTTTGTGTGTGGAAATAATGTGTCAATCATCAAACTATTCTAATAATAAAATGGAAAGCAAAGTAAAGATAAGTGATGCAGATAGTCTTGGAGCTTGGTTTTATACACCTTCTCGAGTGACTTGACATACTCAACCCTTCAACTACTCAAGTCCAACCAATGGCACTTAGTAGGGGTTATGCTAATGAGACCTCCAAGGTCTGAATCTCGTTGGCTTGCCTCCTAGGTATAGCCTATGGTTCTTTGGACAATCAACTCCACCTCTTGAGGTTGCCACCTCAATCACACACTCCTCTCCAGGGCTCCAACCACTCCTACAAGGATCTCAACACACAACCACTCCCAATGGGTCCCCAATGCATCTGTAAAGTGTGTTTGAAGTATTTTTAGTCTTTAGGCTCACAAAAGCCATCGCTTTAACTTCCTAACCTTTCTAGGTCTCTATCGGTTCCAAAATAGGCCTAATTGCATTAGCCCTCCCTTGGCGGTTTTAGGGTCTTACTTTATAAAAATCTCAAACAAGGATAGAAATAAATCATGGATTCGAGTACCCTTTTGGAAGTTATAGAAAACACTGGAAAAATGCATCTGGGTTATCCATACAAGTGGGTTTTCCAATGCTGCACTATTTTGAAGGGTTTAGGCCACACCGGGTGACTTGGCAAGATGGGACTAAAACTCTTCACCAGTCATATCTCCTACTCCAAATAATGTGGGAATGTTTAAGGGAACTCAAATGGATTTCCATTCATATGACACTTGGTCCTGCACCAATCCCCATGTGCTCATAAATCTCACTTTTCCTATTGTCCTATCTCACGTACTCCCAGCGATGAGCCTAAGGCTTCATTATTTCTCCTCCACAAGGAATTGTAAAACCACAAATCCTATCCTAAAGCTATGTACAAACCCTAGCATATAATTTTTAGTGATTTCAATATGTTCCATCAAAGAATTCCTAGGTTAGAGCCATTTTCTTGCTCTTAAACCCTACTTGCAAGGGTTTTGTACCTAGTTGCAAAGAATGGAAGAAATCTCTGCAACCTAGGACAATCAAACCTACATATAAACCTTAATGAAGACAAATACAATGAACACTCAATATTTTCAATGAGTTTACACCATCTAGTATGTACTGGACCGTACAAGCAATGAAAACAAGTGAAAAACTATCAAAAACCGTTGGAAACAAGTTTGCTTCATAATCCAAAAAATTGCTCTTGCATTTCCAATCCTCCAACCCATAAAATGAAGTTAATTTTGGATTTTATGCTCCTTTTTCAGTTGGTTCAACCAACTTTTAATGCCTATAACCAAAAATGCAACTTTTGCAAGAAATTGCAAAATGTTGCTCAACAACTTTTTACATCTTTTGGCTCCAAGATGCAACTTTGCCTTCTAATGCATTTTAAGACTCCTGAAGGTCCTCAAACACCCTATAAGACCTAAATACAACCCAATTGACCCCTAATACATTAATACATTCATTTGGAGTACTTTACCTATGAACTACCTAAGCATCTCACTTCTCAGGTTGTCAACATCTTGAACACAATTGACTCAAACCAAAACTTGGACAACTCAGCCATGGCTCTACTAAGTCCTAAATGGTTGGTCCATTATTACATCACAAAGACAACACACAAACTTGAAAGAAATTTTTTTTTTCATATTTGGAGTGTTAGGTGCCCTGCACCATACTCCCTTGGGACAAAGAACTCAAGTCTCTTGAGTTAAAAGGTCCGCAATCTCCACTCCATGCTGAAGTATATCTACCTCTGACATCCACATGGAATCTAAATCAGGTAACCCTTCCCACTTGAAAAGATAGTTCTTGCAAACTCCTTTCCTTGTCTTCTTTACTATCTTGGTATCCAAGATACTCTCCAACTTAACCAGTTGACTAGGTGGCAAATCCTTTATCCAATCTTCATGAACTGGTGATGGCATGTCTATCTGATTTGTTGGTGACTCTCCCTTGTATGGATAGAGATCACACACATAAAAAATATGAGATATTCCCAAGGTAGGAGGAAGTTCAACCTCATATGCATTCTGCCCATACTTGTGCATCACCTTGAGAGGCCCAATTTTCTTCATCATGAGCTTGATAGGCTACCATTTTGGAAGTCTCTCCTTACTAAGGTATGCCAGCACTAAGTCTCCCACTTTAAATTGTACTTTCCTCCTTGTTTTATTAGCTTGAACCTTATACTGCTCAAATTTTTGTTGTAAGGACTGCCTTACCTTATCATGCACCTCTTTAATACCTTCTGCAAAGTTCTCCCCTTGTGCACTCTTGTGTGCCATTGAACTGAGATCTCTAAGCTGTAATATGCCCCTAGGATGGAATCCATACACTATCTCAAAAGGACTTTTACCTATGATACAGTTCACTGAGTCATTATATGCATATTTTGCCTGTCCAAGTACTAGATCCCAAGTCTGCCCATGTTGTTTTGTAAGACATCTTAGCAAGTTATCGAATGACCGGTTGACTACCTTTGTTTGGCCATCTAATTGAGGATGATAGGCAGATGAAAAAGATAGCTTGGTGCCCAACTTCCTCCAAAGTGTCCTCCAAAAGTGGCTCAAAAACTTCACATCTATATCATTAACAATGCTGATTGGAAGACCATGAATTCTGACTATCTCCTTGAAGAAGAGGCCTGCAATATAGGTGGCATCATTGGTGCTCTTGTAAGGTATAAAATGTGCCATTTTTCTGAACCTATCTACCACCACATACACACTATCAAATCCTCTTGGGGTCCTAGGCAAGCCTAACACAAAATCCATGCTCAAACATTCCCAAGGCCTTTGAGGCATGACCAAGAGTTGATATAGACCTGCATTACTTGAGGTTTCTTTTTCTCTTTGGTAGATGGTACATTGCTCTACAAACCTTCTCACTTCTAATTATAACTTGGGCCAATAATAAAACCTACCAACCTGCTCCAAGGTCTTATCAATGCCAAAATGACCTCCTAGACCTCCTTGATGCTTCTCTTGGATAATATTTTGCCTCATAGAACATTGAGGTATGCAAAGAAGATATCCTTTGAACAAAAAACTATCTTGTATCATGTATTCTGAATAAGAGACATGTGAGGTGTTAGAAAAATTAGAACAAACATTATATATCTCTGCAAAAGCCTTATCATCCTTGTAGAGGTCTTTTAACTCACTCAAACCCACACTTTGCAATTGTATCTCCTGCATAGTCATGACTCTCTTACTTAGTGCATCAACTACTTTGTTGGTTGTCCCTTTATTGTGTTTGATAGTGAATGTATAGGATTGTAAGTAATCAACCCACTTTAGGTGTCTTTGGTTCAACTTCTCTTGCCCATTGAGGAAACTAAGGGCATGATTGTCAGTGAAGACTACAAATTCTTTGGGCAGCAAGTAATGATGCCACTTTTTTAGTGCTTGAACCATTGAATACAAATCCAAGTCATATGTGGAGTAACTTTTATTAGCTTCATTTAACTTTTTTGAGAAGACAGCTATAGGATGTCCCTCTTGGCTTAAAACTACCCCTATTGCCCTTTGGCTTGCAACACATTCTACTGTAAACAACTGATTGAAATCAGACAATCTAAGGGTTGGCAGCTCTGCTATCTTGGTTTTCAACATTTCAAACCCCTTATTGGCTTCCTCTGTCCACTTAAAGTGACACTTAATCCCTCCTTTAATGGTATTAAGAATAGGAGCACAAACATGGCTAAAGTTTCTCACAAACTTCCTATAAAAAGATGCCATTCCATGAAAGCTTCTAACTTCACTTATGCCCCTAGGGATAGGCCAATTAAGTATTGCTTCTACCTTACTTGGATCCATCTTTAAAAATCCATGAGAAATAAAAAAACCAAGGTATACAAGCTCTGTTTTCAAAAACTCACATTTTTCAAGGTTAATCTTGGGTTGAGCCTCCTTCAACTTCTTCAAGACCATCTCCATTTGCTTGAGGTGTTCCTCCTTGGACCTGTTGTAGATCAAAATTTCATCAAGATACACAATAACAAATCTACCAATAAACTCAACTAAGACTTCATTCATGAGCCTTTGGAAGGTATTAGGTGCATTGGTGAGGCCAAATGGCATCACCAACCACTCATAAAGGCATGCATTGGTTCTAAGGTTGTCTTCCATTCATCTCCAGGTCTGATTTTTATTTGATGATAACCATCATTCAAGTCCACCTTTGTGAAGTAGCTTGCACCTCCTAAATTTTCCAATAGGTCCTCAATCCTTGGCATGGGAAACTAGTACCTTATAGTAATCTTGTTGATTGCTCTTGAGTCTGTGCACATTCTCCATTTGCCTCCCTTTTTAGGCACTAATAGAGTAGGAACAACACAAGGACTCAAACTCTTCTTGATAAACCATTTGTCCAAGAGTTCTTGCACTTGTTGGGCGATCTCTTCATTTTGACTAGGTGCCATTTTATAGGCAGCTTTGTTTGGCAGATTGGCCCCTGGTATTAAGTCTATTTGATGATTCACATCTCTCATTAGAGGCAAAGAATCAATCATGTCACCCCCTATCACTTCTACATATTGTTTGAGTAGACCTTGCAGCTCTTTAGGAACTGCACTCATTGGATCTGCCTTAGCTTCATCTCTAGGCTTCAACACTATAGCATGGCCTTGATGACCTTCTTGCTTTCATACTTTGAGAAAATCTTTACCTCTCATAAACATCACACTGGAGCCTATTTGTTTTTCTTCCTTTGGATCAGGTAGTGCATCCATTTGGTACTTCTTCCCATTCTTGGTGATAAGATAGCTGTTCTTTTCTCCATCACGAGTAGCTCTCACATCATATTGCCATGGACGGCTCGACAACAAATGACAAGCATCCATAGGCAATATGTCACATAGTAATTTATCCTTATACTCACCAATTTCAAAATCCACCCATGCTTTTTCATCAACCAAGATATGTTGACCCTGGTTGAGCCATGATACCTTTTAAGGAGTGAGATGAGGTAATCTTTTTAGTTTGAGTT
Source organism: Cryptomeria japonica (assembly GCF_030272615.1). Taxonomy (NCBI): domain Eukaryota; kingdom Viridiplantae; phylum Streptophyta; class Pinopsida; order Cupressales; family Cupressaceae; genus Cryptomeria; species Cryptomeria japonica. Next base: position 291,488,147 of record NC_081409.1, on the reverse strand, counting down.
TGTCCACCATTTCAGCTGAGACAATATTCTCAGTGGAACCTGAATCTACAATCACCTTACAAATATTCCCATGTGACCTACAAGTGGTCCTAAACAAACTTTTCCTTTGTGGTGGCTCTTGAGCTTGGGGTATCTTGAGTATTGTTCTCCTCATCATCAAGTTTTCTCCATCTGTCACTGGCCTTGCCTTGCTAATTGAAGAAGTTACACTCTGAGTGTCCTCCTCTTGCAACAATTGAGTTCTTCTTTCCCCCATGTATGAGCTTGTGGAGCTTGAGGATTTTCCTGGGCACTTACTCATGGTATGCCCAACTTGATTGCAATGATAACACCTACCGATGAAGACTGTGTTTCCTCTTCCCGAGTTTCCAAACCTGCCCCTAAAATTTCTCCTTCCTCTTTAGGATCCTCTAAATGCTCCTCTCTGAGAGTTCCCACTGCTTTCTTGGCCTTGTTGCTTGTCATTTCTTGGTGATTGTTGCCCTCTACCAAAGCTTCCTCTTCCTCTAAATTCTTACCTCCCCTATGTTTCTGATTTTGTTCACTCCTCCTTTTGATCTTCTCTTTTGCTCTTAGGGCCAACTGAAAACACTTATGGACAGTGTCTAGTGTGAGAATACTTATCTCATCTTGAATATTTTGTCTAAGGCCATTCATGTACCTGGCCAACTTCTCCACTTCATTCTCATGCTTCCTAGCCCTCAAACTGAGTTTGTGGAATTCCTCAGTGTATGCATTGACATCTAACTCCCTTTGTTTCAAATTTTGCAGTCTCTTATGGATTTTAATTTCATAATATCCTGGAAGGAATTGTGCCTTAAGTCTGATCTTCATACGCTCCCACGAAGTTATCTTCTTTTTGACTTCTTGCATCATATTCCACCCAACCAATGTTGATTATCTCAATCTTGATTTGGCCACATTGACTCCTTTCTCTTCTGCTACCTCTTTGTAATCAAAGTGATTATTGAGAGCCTCTATCAAATCTAGCAACTCTTCTCCATTGAGGTTTCCTCCATAGGTGGGTAATCCATCCGAGTCGTCTTTAGAAATGGATTTGACTGCATCCAAGAATAGCTTTTGGTCTTGAGGCATGGCTACTGCTGCTGGTTCCTTTCCATCTTCCACTTCTTCATCAGTCTCATCACCCCATTCTGTCTTAACCTTCCCCTTCTCCTTCTTAACCTCTCAAATTCCTCTGCTTCCTTCTACATCCTTCAATCCTTCTATCATCTATGCCACCAACTATCGGATGGCTTCTGGAGTCATTGTCTTTGGAGGCATTGAACTTGCTTCTGATTCTTCACAATCTGACATACACCAAATCTTTCAAATAATGGCTCTGATACTACACTGATGCAAAGAGTCTTGGAGCTTGGTTCAATACACCTTCTTGAGTGACTTTTCCTACTCAACCCTTCAACTACTCAATTCCAACCAATGGCATTTAGTAGGGGTTATGCTAATGAGACCTCCAAGGTCTGAACCTCTTTGGATTGCCTCCTAGGTATAGCCTATGGTTCTTTGAACAATCAACTCCACTTCTTGAGGTTGCCACCTGTTGGTAAACATATTTGTCTCTCACAATTTATTTAACTTTATACCCTTTCGCCCAAGGAATGAAAGACAAATCTCACCATATAGTTGGGATAACCATCAAATTGATTAACCTCTGAATGAAGGTACAACTCCCTTTAATAAATATTCAATTAGCTCCAAATTATATACAACCAATATTATACTTTTTACCAGAAAGTACAAAAAGGTAATTGCATACACCAGTCAATACCAAATGAACGCAAGCATTGATTCATATATATAATTCTTTGTGTAAAGCCGATAGACTTCACATGTGCGCTAAAACAGAATGAAAACATTTAAAGATAAATTTTAGTGACATTTTCTGCACATATGGAAAGCTATGACATATTCTTTATTGAAATAGATTCTCACAGAAATCAAATTCAGAACACCAAACACACAGATTTGAAGCCAAAGACAAACTATCATTCAATTTTCATTCAAAGATGATCATCAACTTTCAATACATACAAAAATTATTCAACCAAAATTAAAGAGAGAGTTTTTCAAAAACTTAGCAGACCTTCATAAAGTCATTACAAGGATTATAAATAGGTCACCAGACCCAATAGTTCAACCCAAGATAAAATTAACTCCAAATGAGTTAATGAGAAACTTCCCTAACTATATAACAGAAAAAAAGAGAGAGCTAGACACACTGGCATACAACTGCTAGCAGTGCTAGTCATGCGGTTGATCCAGTTCCAGCCGCATTATCTGGATTGCTACTCTGGGCGGACACCATAACCACTTTCGCTGCACTCCACTCCCGATGAACCCTTGAGAATTCCTGGATTACCGCTACATGTAGCAGGCTGATATGAATTACCCTTTGCTTCCAGAGTTCTTTCTTCCTTTTCACCAGCTGTACTTTATCTTTGTGAGAGTCCAAATGATCGAGACACATTGTAAGCATCGAATCCACTTTAACAATCTTTGTAAAGTCTTCCACGACTAAGGATTTTTCCACCTTGATCTGCTTAATGTGATTGTTGAAAAGATTGACCATTTCAGCTATATCCTCCAGAGTCTGGCCATCCTCTTTAAGCACCTGAACATCAACACAACGCATATCTTTTTGCATGGTTGTTCTCAAGGTTGTTAGTTCACCTCACAAACTGATAGACTCATTATGACCTTTCTCAATGATTTGATTGTGCCATTCTATACTTTTCTTGCATATGAACATTATATCCTCATTGAATCCTGACACTTGTCTTTCAGCAAGAAAATTCATTAAGCCATAGCGCTGAATATCATTCATTTGCTTTGAAATCATTGCCCATTTAGTCTTCTCTTTTTGCCATGCGATTAGGTCAGTGTCCAATTCCTTGGTAACATCATTGGCATCCTTGAAGATTTGAACCAAACCTGATATATAATTAGTTCCTTGATGCACAATCGATGTGAGCTACTCAGAGAAAATCTCTACGATCATCTTGTTTTGTTGAACCTCATCCAAGAACTTCTGATTACCAGGGGATTTTGAACTAAAGGGAACAAAGCTTTGGGACAATGGCAATGGGCTATTTTATAGAGTGTGGATGTATTGAGCCATTTGCATCAGACTCTATTTCAACTCTGCTTTATCCTTTTCATCCTTCCAAGTGCGGGAGATAATCCTTTTGGTTGAAGTCTCTAAATGTTTCACATCAACTGCTCTAGATCCTACCCCCAAATCAACCCGCTCAATCAGGTAATTGGCCTCTAAGGAAATGGCAGCATCTTTATCAGATGTGGGCTTAGCAATATCTGCAGTCCAATGTTTTGTGCCTTCATCAAAACTGATCATGGTCTCCATTTTTAACCACTTTGGCTTAGTAGCTGTCCCTAGACATTTACTCACAGTATCTTCCATGGACACAAAAATAGTCACAACATTCCTTTTCTTGGTATTTGAATCACTTAACCATTTAGGAGCCATAGTTAGATCCCTGGATTGCATGGGCAAAGGCCCTCCTGAAGTCAGCAACATAGCATTATCTATATTAGACGGAACACCAAGTCGTTGTGAGTCTTGGACATCAGCATCAACATTGGTTACAACTTTATTGGTATCAGAAACAGGGGTCGTCATACTGCCCTGTACTTCTTCGGCATCCAAATAAAGAATGAGATGGGCGGGAGGTGGCTAAAAGTTCTTCTTGTATCTTGACCTAGTAACTTGACCACCAATGGAATGTGCAGCTTCAGAGTCAAGTTTTTCTTCTTTAATCTTAACTTGCTTCTTTCCTTCCTCTGTCATCTACAAAACCCCTGTCACAGTCTATTCCTTTTCGATCCAAAGCTCTCCTTAAATCTTATGTTTCACAAATGATAATCCTCGACAAAACAACTGCTCAATTTAAAAACCAAGAAAATCTTACCCATGATTTCCATAAGTTATCATCATTACTCTTTACTTGTGCGACATTACTCTGAAATGATCGCACACGATCATGCATTTAATAACAAGTCACTTCATATCTAAAAACATGGATTCCCACGCCATACTTGCTATTAATGACAACTTTTAAATCATTACGGGAGAAAATTTCCTTTTCCTACTGCCGTCTAGCCAATCCTCAAAATCCGCACCCCCATCTCATGAAAAGTCATATGATTTCCAAGAAGTCACACATTAAACTTTGAACCTTGAACCAAAAAGGTTCAAGTTCAAGGTTCAACCAATGCAAAATACTGACTTACAGTGAAGAAGACTCACAAGACCGCGCGGGGAAAAACTAAAACATGACGCTTGTTGAACTTTGAACTTTGAACCAGAAAGGTTCAAGTTCAAGGTTCAAGTTTAGTACAATGAAACTTAAATAAAGGAGACTGTGAAGACTGATTTGCATAGAGAATTTGAGAAACACAACCAGACCAATGGACCATTTAGGGACATAACTCTATAAGGCGATATAAAAATGTAAATTTATATATACTGCCAACAGTGGCTCTGCATGGGGACTGGGACTGTAAATTACCAAGCAATGAATCCTTGAATCTCCGGTTTCGCAAATGACTTAAAAGTAAAGCCTGAACCACACCAAACTCACAAACCTAAGCTAAACACAACAAAACTATATGTACAAACTGGTAGGGGACTCCTACTTACAATTGAAACAATTTTAAGTCTTGCTCGTTATAGGACAGGGATAGCTCAAAGCCATCCTGATAAGCAAGTTTGAAAGAATTGGGACCTTTCACCTCATGAATTACGTAAGGACCTTTCCATAGTGACTCGAATTTGCAGTGAGCGCCCTTCTGCTCTCTCCTTTTATCCCATAATAACACCAGATCACCTTTCATAAATTTCCTGGGTCTTGCCTTCTGATCAAAAATCTTTTTCACCCTCATCTGATGTTCTGTAATCCTATCAACTAGTTTTTCCCTTTCTTCTTTGATCTTGATTAAATACATAATTCTCTTCTCAAGAGAATTCTAAAAGAATGCATTTTCTACTACAGACTATAATTTGGAAGCCGCTAATTCTAGAGGAAGAGAGATTTGGGCACCAATACCTATACCAACTCAAAAGGTGTCATCCCTATAACTCGCTTAGGTGAGGTTCGATATACCCATAGTGCTTCATACAACTTCTTATGCCAATCTCTAAAATTCTCGCTAACCAACTTCCTCATGATGTTAATCAATTTTTTGTTACTTGATTCTGCTTGACCCTTACCCTGTGGATAGTAATCAGAAGCATATGCCAAAGAAATTCCATGATCGTAGCAAAATAAAGCTAATTCAGATGAAGAGAAATTTGATGCATTATTTGTCACTATTTTCTGAGGAACTCCAAACCTGACAAGAATATTGTCCCTGAGGAATGCACACACAATCTCTAAAGTGGTCTTTTCTACAGGAATAGCCTCCACCCACTTAGTGAAATAATCTGTTGCTGGTAATATGTGAGTATGTCCCACGCTAGAGGTTGGATTCAACGGACCAATGAAATCTAATCCCCATTGTTTAAAGGGTTCTTCAATCACTACTGGTCTTAAAGGCAAGGCAACCAACTGAGGTTTACCTGTAAATAATTTGCAATTTTCACACCTCGCTACCCAAGAATACACATCTCTTAACATTCCCAACCAGTAGTAACAGTTCCTCAAGATTTTATATGCAGTCACCGTGGAGGAGAAATGACTGCCACATGCCTCATCATAAAAAGTTTTCAGCAAAGCTTCTTGATGTGGCTTATGTACACACCTGAGAAAGGTGCCACCCAAACCTTTCTTATATAGTATATCATCAAAGATGACGTACTTTGCAAATTTCAACTTTAAATTTCGTTTCTCCCTAGGAGAAAGATAATTTGGATAGTCTCCATAAGTGAGATAATAAGCAACATCGGTGAACCAGGAATCCTGATGATTAACAAGTAAATTTAAGGGGAGACTTTCCTCTTCTTCGAACTTATTCTCCACCATTAGTTTACAAAGGCCTTGTCCTCTGACCAGTTTAGTGGGCTTAATGTCTAAATTAAACTCTTGAATTTTAGAGACCCAAGATGCTCTATTATTGATACCGACATCTTGCTGGGTTAAAATAATTTTCACTACAGAGTTCGGAACAAAGACAGTTGCATGTGAATGAAGTATATAGTACCTGAATTGTTTAACAACTTTCACTACCGCATAAGCTTGCTTTTCTGTTTGTGAGTATTTTAGTGTTAGGGTTTGAAGCAGATCCGAAGCAAATATGAACTAACAATTATATGCAGATTTAAATACAAAAGTTAAAGGAATAAAATAGGACACAAATAACATAGAGATTTAACATGGTTCACCTAAAATGGGTTACGTCCACCATACACAACTGTCTAATCTTTTTTATTATCTAGCAAAAATAGTACATCAACATTCCCATGCCTTAAGCATCCCAACCGCTTATAACATGCATTTTTAGGGCAACAAACAAAGTCGGCCTTTTTAGGGTTTTATTACAATGTCGGTTTTCATCAACAAAAAAAATGACAATTTTTTTTTTCTCGAGGGCTACCGCCCTTGAACCCCCAAACCCTCAAACCCCCGCCCGGGGCCCAGCCAAGCCCCGGACCCCGACAAGGATACATGCTGAGTGGACAGTACTTTGCTGATCAGTCACCATATTTCAACAATCTCCCACTTGGAGACTGATCAGGCTCCACACCGAACAATCTCCCACTTGGAGACTGATACTACACGACACCACTATACATGCAACATTTGCTGGATAAAACACTAGGACTCAACTGGTATAAATTCCACAATTATCAATCAAGAAGACCAATAGAAATTGATGAAGAAATCAACTTCTCATGTGGAACTACCCTCATGAACATATCGGCAGGATTCTCACTTGTGTGAATCTTCTCAAGTCGTAACTGACCCTCCTCCAAAATAGTCCGGATGAAGTGGTACCTAAGTTGAATGTGCTTTGTCCTTGAATGAAAAGCAAAGTTCTTCGCAAGATGAATGACACTCTAGCTATCAGTATACAATGGGTGATCCTCCTGTGAGTGACCCAATTCCTCCAGAAAACATTGTAACCAAATCATCTCCTTGTTGGCTTTTGTAGCAACAACATACTCAGCTTTAGTGGTTGAAAGTGCAACAACCTTTTATAGCCTAGAAATCCAACTGACTGCAATTCCCCCTATAGTAAAAACATACCCTGTAGTGCTCTTTCGTGAATCAATATCACCTGCTAGATCAGAGTCAACAAATCCACTTAGAGTAGCATTAGATCCTTTGAAACATAATGCCTTCGTAGTGGTTCCTTTCAAATATCGAAGAATCCATTTCACAACATTCTAATGTTCCATACCCAGATTACTCATAAACCTGCTCACAACTCCCACTGCATGTGCAATATCTAGCCTTGTGCATACCATTGCATACATCAAACTGCCAACAATTGATGAATATGAGATGTTAGACATTTTATTTACCTCTTCATGTGCCTTTGGTCACATCTCCTTAGTCAATTTGAAATGACTAGCCAAAGGTGTACTAACTGCTTTTGCATCCTGCATGTTAAATCTTTTCAACACTTTCTTTATATACTCACTTTGGGACAAATTCAAGGTTTTATTTTTTCTATCCCGTGTAATCCTTATACCCAGAATTTTCTTAGCTGCACCCAAATCCTTCATATCAAATGACCTGGCTAATTTATGTTTAAGATCATTTATGTGTTCCATGTTAGACCCAACAACAAGCATGTCATCAACATAAAGCAACAGGATAATATAACTGCCATTATCCAATCTCTTAAAATATACACAATGATCAGAATAACATCTATGATAATCGTGTTTAGCCATGAAACTATCAAATTTTAAATACCATTGTCGGGGTGCTTGCTTTAGGCTATACAAACTTTTCTTCAACCTGCACACCAAGTTCTCCTTACCTTTGACCTCATATCCCTGTGGTTGCAACATGTAAATTTCCTCCTGCAAATCTCCATGGAGAAAAGTTGTTTTCACATCTAATTATTCAAGATGTAAATCATCTGCAACCACAAGACTAAGTATAGTTCTAATTGAAGTCATTTTTACAACTGGAGAAAATATTTCATCATAATCTATACCCTTTTACTGTGCAAAACCTTTTACCACAAGTCTGGCCTTATATCTTTTCTGACCTCCTTCCTCCTCCTTTAGTCGATAAACCCATTTGTTAGGCAAAACTCTTTTTTTTGCAGGTAAAGGGACTAAGTCTCAAGTCTTATTTTTCATCAAGGAGTCCATCTCCTCTTTCATGCCTAGCTCCCACTGTTGTTTGGCATCCACCTGCATTGCTTCTTCATATTCTTCTGGTTCACCAGAATCAGTTAATAATATAAAATACAAAGAAGGAGAAAATCTTTCAGGGGGTCTACTTCACCTCGTAGAACGTCTAACACTTGCAGGAGTTTGTGAGACATTCTGTTGTTGCTGAGCATCAAGTACCTGTGGCATTTCATTTTCAAGAATATCATCCAACACCACATCTTGTCGTGTTCATGCTTCTTTTCCTGCATCTGTTCTTTATACATAACCTTCTCATTGAATATAACATCTCTATTTCTAGTTATTTTCTTATTTTCAAAATCCCATAACCGATAAACATATTCATCTATCCCATATCCAATGAAGGTACATTTCTGAGATTTCACATCAAGCTTGGTTCTGTTTTCTTTATCAACATGGATAAAAGCTTCACAACCAAAGGTTTTAGAAAAGAATAATTTACCTTTTTACAAGTCCATGCCTCCTCTGGAATACCACCATCCAAAGGGGTTGAAGGTCCTCTATTTATCAAATAGATAACAGTATGTACAATATCAGCCCAAAAATGTAAGGGCGATCTAGCATGTAATCCCATACTCCTCCCGCGTTCCATGATAGTCCTATTCATTCTCTCTAACACACCATTTTCCTGGGGACTTCTTGGAACTATCTTTTGCTTTCTAATCCCATTTAAGGAGCAGTAATCTTCAAATGCTTTACTGCAATACTCACCTCCATTATTCGATCTGAGACACTTCAACTTTTTTCCTGTCTCGTTCTCAACCAAAACTTTCCATTTCTTAAAAGTTTCAAAAATATCTAATTTTTGTTTTAGGAAATATACCCATGTTTTTCTAGTTGATTCATCAATAAAAATAACATAATAACAGAAGCCACCAAGAGATGATACCTGAGCCGGTCCTAATACATCTAAATGTACAAGCTCTAACTTCTCACTCTTCTTCTCTTTCCCAACCTTGAGAAATCTGACTCTTTTATGTTTGCCATAAACACAGTTTTCAAAGAAATCTAAATCAATCTTCTTTAGTCCCGGCAATAGATTTTTGGAGTGAAGGATTTTCATCCGTTTCTCACTCATGTGCCCAAGCCTATGGTGCCACATTATCGAATCTGTTCTTGCAACATCTATTGTTGTCGTCCCTGTAGTAACTTTATCTATAGCAGCTAAGGTAGAGTAAGTGTTACCAGTACACAGATATAATGTGCCTACCTTCGTACCTTTAGCTACTACTAATGATCCTTTAGTGACCTTCCTGATACTGTTTGAGAAGGTAACTATGCAACCTTCACTACCTAGTTGCCCTGCAGAAATTAAATTTCTTCTAAAATTTGGAACATGTCTTACCTCTTGCAGAAACCAGTCATTTCCATTCTGCAACTTGATCTTTATCTTTCATTTTCCAACAATTTGATAGGGCTCATCATCACCCAAATATACCTGTCCAAAATCACCTTGAACATAATCTAGAAAATATTTTCTATGGGGTGTAGCATGAAATGAAGCCCCAAAATCTATTACCCAGGAATCATTAACATTATCCAAACATAAGATTAAAGTATCTTGTAAAGTATTACTTGCAATATTAGCTTCCTTACTGTCATTTTTAGTTTTGTCTCCTTTTTTGTTTTTCCGAAACCAATAGTCTTTCTTTAGATGACCAGGCTTTCCACAGTACCAGCAATCTTTCTTTTCTCTAGATTGAGAGCATCCTTTCTTTGACTTCCCTTGTGACTTCTCATTCCAAGGGCCTTTTCCTCTTTCCTTTGATCTTCCTCTGTTCTCCACATTCAAAACACTACTTGATGATGTTGGAGTCTCACCTATGTTTTTCCTTCGAATTTCCTCGCTTAGGATAACACCAACAATATCATCAAATACCAAAGTATTTTTTCTAGATACAGAGTTACTTACAACCATAACCAAGCTATTCTAGCTTTCTGGCAAACAAAATAAAATCAAGAGTGCCCTAACCTCTTCTGCAAAAGTAATTTTTACCGAAGACAATTGACTGGTAATTATATTAAATTCATTTAAGTGCTTCACTACATATCCTCCCTCACTCATTTTCAAATTAAACAAATGCTTCATAAGAAATACCTTATTCGAAGCCGAGGGTTTCTCATACAGCTTAGCCAATGTCGCCATCAAATCTACAACCGTTTTTTCTTCTGTTATATTGAAAGCTACAAACGGTGCAAGGTATAATCGAATGGATCCCAGTGCCTTTCTATCTAAAATGTCCCATTCTTCATCTGACATTGTGGTCATTTTCTTTGCCTTTCCTTCTAATGGCCGCCATAAATCCTTTTGATATAGGTAATCCTCCATCTGCATTTTCCATAACTGATAATTCTGGCCATTAAACTTTTCAACCTTGAATTTTGAATCCTCCATTGCTCCCACTCAAATCTGAAAGTCCTGCCAATTTATAGAAAACCTCGCTCTGATACCAATTGTTAGGGTTTCAAGCAGATCCGAAGAAAATATGAACTAACAATTATATGCAAATTTAAATACAAAAGATAAAGGAATAAAATAGGACACAGATAACACAGAGATTTAATGTGGTTCACCCAAAATGGGTTACGTCCACCATACACAGTCGTCCAATCTTTCTTATTATCCAGCAAAAATAGTACATCAACATTCCCATGTCTTAAGCATCCCAGCCACTTATAACATGTGTTTTTAGGGCAACAAACAAAGTTGGCCTTTTTAGGATTTTATTACAATGTCGGTTTTCATCAACAAAAAAATGGTAATTTTTTTTTTCTCGGGGGCTATCGCCCCCGAACCCCCAAACCCTCGCCTGGCCCCAAACCCCAGACCCCAACAAGGATACATGCTAAGTGTATAGTACTTTACTAATCAATCACCACATTTCAACATTTAGCTCATGCTTCTTCAGAGGTACACTCATGAAGGAAACTGGAACTTCCTCATTATCTTCACCTTTCTACACTAAAATTCCAGACATAGTATGCTCTGACGCATAGCAATAAGTAATAAAATCCTTACTAAAATCCGGATTAACCAGAGTAGGTGCATGCACAATTGCTCTTTTTATTTCTTTAAAAGCCCTTTTACCTTCCTCATTCCACTTAAAAACTACTTTCTCACTCATCATATTTATGATATATTTAGTAGTCTCGGCAAAATCAGGAATAAAACATCTTAGAAAGTTCACCTATCCAAAGAAGAACCTCACTCCATCTTTGTTGGAAGGAAGGCTGAGTTGTTGTATTGCTTTTACTCTCTTCGAATCCACCCTTACTTCCTCCTTTGAAACAACATGTCCAAGAAGTTTTCCTTCTGTGACACCAAAAACAAACTTTTTAGGATTTAATGACACTCCATGCTCTCTGCATCTGATCAAAATTTTCCTCAAATCTCACAGATGATGTTTCCACTTTCTACAGAACACAGTCAAATTGTCTAGATATACTACAATGATCTTATCCGTCAAATGCCCAAAGGAAAGATCCATCGTCCTCTGAAATGTTGCCTCGACATTAATTAATCTGAAAGGCATTGTGTTATATGCAAAGGTACGCCACAGAGTTACAAATGATGTCTTGTGTTGATCTTGCTTTGAGACACTAATTTGGTTATATCCAGAGAAGCCATCCATTGCTGGCAAAGGATAATTATCCTTAAGGCTTGCTTGGTTCAAGTTTCTGAAATCAACACAGATTCGTATTTCATCGTTTTTCTTCTGAACATGAACATTATTTGTAATCCAAGTATAATTTTGTATGGGATAAATCATTTGGGCTTTCAACATCTTGTCTACCTCATGAAAGATTGCTTCTGCTACCTTTGGATTAAAATTCCTCAACTTCTGTCGGAAAGGATTGACACCAGGTTTCAAAGGAATGTGATGTTGAAAATTACCATCTCTGAAATTCTTTAAATCATCATAGCTCCATGAAAAAACATCTTTGAATTCAATCAACAGGCTGATGAACCTCCCTTTCTCCTCTTCGGAACAACATTTACCCAAATTAACAAATTTAGGATCCTCCTCAGTACCATTGTTGATTCGCTCATATTCACCAGAGTTTTGAATTACTGGAGTCTCTTTCTTCCCTTGCTTCACATACCTGTCCTTTCTATCAAAAAGGCATTCAAGAGACACCAAGCCTCTTGGGATTTTATTTCCTTTCAACTGTAATACCCCATCACACAGTTCCTCCGGTGAATCGGGAGAAAACTCTTTACAACTTGTTTTCGATCCTTCATAAAACAAAAAAGTAAAAATCTCAGTACCCCATAATTTTTTTTGAATCTGCTTATCATTTTCGAAAACCTACCAGGATTTAGCATTGTTAGGCACACTTGGTCTATAAACCAATTCTACCCTGTAGGTATCAGTTGTGAAGTCAAAATGAGGCACTAATAAAGTATTAGCTACAAAGACCGCCAAAGAATTAGCCTTTGAGTTGAACTCCCTTGGTACTGCTTCGATTGACAAAGCATCGAATGCCTCAATCTCATCCCAAACACGGTTTCTGTAATGTCTCAATCTCTCATTTTTGACTGTTAATAGACCCCTTACTTGCTTTACAATAAGTTCAACATCACCCCTGACCTTCAACATTTTGATCTGCAATTTCTTTGCTTCGACAAGACCTAATAATAGGGCTTCATATTTAGCTATACTATTAGTGTTTTGAAACTCCAACTTGAAAGCATAAGGAATAACTTTACCTTCAGGAGGTATTAATACTACCCCAGCCCCTAAACCAGTGGATGAACAACTCCCGTCAAACTCCATAGACCAGAGTTCATCAGACAGTCCTGAATCTATAGTCTTATCCACCTCTTGAAAATCGATTGATATCATATAATTTCCAAAGCCACAATCTTGATATAAAATTTGAGCATTCGGATCATCTGAAGGAAAGACTGTGTATTTAGCTTTTATTTTAGGATGCACGATGACTCTCTATTTTCCAACTGTGATCATTGCCTAAGACCAATCCATTCTAATTTCCACACCCATGTCTTTACAAAAGGTATGATTCAATAACATGCCATAATTGTCAGGGATGTCAACCACCAAAATTTTCAATTTGATTCTTTTATCAGGATGTGCTACTAAAGCCACTTGTGCATCCTTAATTTGCCCTAACAAAGGCACATGTTTGGAATTCATGGAATAACATTTTCCAAAGGTCTTTGTTAAGGTTAAACCTAAAGCTTTTGCTACTGTTGAGGGCATGTCATTGTCTGAAGCTCCAGAGTCTATTATACAATTACTCAATTTATGCCCATTGATAAACAAGGACACATAGAAGGGTTCGAGTTTATCTTATAGACTAGGTTGAACCAATTCAGCTTGTTGAGGGACAATATTTGATGAAACTTAAGGGATTACTAGAGTAGGGCTGACATTTTCCTATGCTGAAGAATTACAAATTATGGGCATTTGGGTTTCACTTGCTAAAACCTGAGTATCATTCCCTTTGACAAACTCAACTAGTCTATCTAACTCCTTAGGGTTCAATTTCAGATACTCAACCGGAGTAATCTGAACACAAGATGATTTGCAAAACTCAATGATATCAAAGGAACTATTAAATGAATCAGAACTTGAAGAAGCAACTTCTTGTACAACTTTTGAAACATTTGCAGGACGAGTCAAAATTTCCTTACCCTTTGCAGTGTTATGGACCGGTGTAATAGCATCTTGAGGTTTCGAATTCTGTTGAGTTCTAGTAAGAATTGCATATGAGGAATCCTCCAAAGTCACCAACATGTTTCCTCCCCTTTCTAAGTAAGAGACATACTCCATATAATGAATTTTAGAGTCACCAGGTGTACTCTGGGAACTTCCTTCATCAACTTCTAAGATTGTTTCTCCCTTACTGATCATTTGAGAAAACCGAACCATCTCTGGACATGAAGAACCATCATGTTCATTAGTTAAATGAAACACACATGAGTTTGTCTTATGAGGTGGTGCTTCAATAGCAAGCCTTTGTTGCGTAGGAGGTAATTGTAATTGTCGTCCTCTGTTTCCTCCTTGTTGAGTGGGATATTGTCTAGGAATGTCCTGGTAAGGTTGAGGATATGAAGTACTTGCTTTAGGAGCCCGTCTCTTTAGGGCAATCACATTATTCATTAACCGTTGAATCACAGGGTCAGACGAAGTAGAGGCATTTGCAACTTGAGAAGCAGAAGTTTGCACTTCTCTTTTCCACTTGCCTGCCATGATTAAATCATCTTCTAGACTCACAATTGAAGCTTTCATAGCATCAAGGGTTTGTAACCGCTCGCGTCTCATCAAGAAACTTATTTCTGCAAGCATGAAGTTCATGAAGAAACATTTCATGTTTTCATTGGAGGGTTTTTGTGCTGTTGGAATCTTATGAAAAAGTTTATCAAAATGGTCCACGAAGTCCCTCATAGGCTCTGTTATTTCTTTCTTTAATTGAGCCAACTAAGCAATGAGCGAATGCTCATCTTTAGTTAACTTGAATCTTGCCTCAAAAATACCTGTTAAAACCCGCCAATTTGTAATACCTCAATCAGGTAGATGGTAGAACCAATCAACGACAATGTCAGTTAAAGTTTGAACAAATAACCTCACTGCCACGTCTTCATGTTGAACTGCCAACACTCCACATGCAACTTTGAAAGCATTTAAGTGTTCAGTGGTTGTTACTCTGCCATCACCACTAAACTTAGGCAGATGATCTTCCATTCCCTTAGGAAGGTTATGGATTTCCCCCAAAGCTAAAGGTCTAATAACAACACCCCAAGGGTTGTTAGCCATTGTTCCAGTAGTAATCAAAGGGGTAAGGTTTATAACAATTGGGGGTACAACACCGTGTAAAGTTAAGGCTCGACAGATAGGTAAAGCAGTTGCTCTTGGTGGAGATACTGGCCTACTTCTAGCCCTTCTAGGTGTAACTTGAGAAACAAAACCAAGGTCTAAGAGTTCCTGGAAGGTGTGATCAACAATTCCCTCCCTCTGTTGTGACTGGGTATAAGGCTTGGACTCCAGTGTAAAAAACAATCAGGGTAACAAGCGTCTAGGATTCTGTGGTTGATTATCAGGGATTCTAATAAAGAAGACTCTAGGAACAATCACCCTCTCAAAAACTAACACAGGATGGTCTACTTGCCTTTCTACTTCGTCGAGGAATGCACTTATCCTATTGTATTTAGCTCGACTTCTTCTATGTCTCCAAGCTAGAGTATCCAACTCAGAGATAATGTTACTTTGCTCTTCTTGCACCCAATTTAGATTTGGTTGAAAAATAGGTACGAACCCTTCGTGAGGCAGCACCATTTATAAAGAACAAAGCATCACCATAAAGATGACTTTGTTAAAAGATTAATTATCTTGTTCGCTTCCCTAGTAGAGTCACAAAAAATTTGTTGGTAAATAGATTTGTCTATCACAATTTATTTAAATTTATACCCTTTCGCCCAAGGAATAAAAGACAAATCTCACCATATAGTTGGGATAACCATCATATTGATTAACCTCTGAATTAAGGTACAACTCCCTTTAATAAATATTCAATCAACTCCAAATTATATATAACCAATATTATACTTTTCACCAGAAAGTATAGAAAGGTAATTGCATACACCAGTCAATACCAAATGAACGCAAGCATTGATTCATATATATAATTCTTTGTGTAAAGCCGATAGACTTCACATGTGCGCTAAAACAAAATGAAAACCTTTAAAGATAAATTTTAGTGACATTTTCTGCACATTTGGAAAGCTATGACATATTCTTTGTTGAAATAGATTCTCATAGAAATTAAATTCCAAACACCAAACACACAGATTTGAAGTCAAAGACAAACTATAATTCGATTTTCATTCAAAGATGATCATCAACTTTCAATACATACAAAAAGTATTAAACCAAAATTAAAGAGATAGTTTTTCAAAAACTTAGCGGACCTTCATAAAGTTATTACAAGGATTATAAATAGGTCACCAGACCCAATAGTTCAACCCAAGATAAAATTAACTCCAAACGAGTTAATGAGAAACTTCCCTAACTGTATAACAGAAAATAAAAGAGAGCTAGACACACTAGCATACAACTGCCAACAATGCTAGTCATGCAGTTGATTCAGTTCCAATCGGATTGTCCGGATTGCTATTCTGGGCGGACACCATAACCACTTTCATTGCACTCCACTTCCGATGAACCCTTGAAAATTCCTGGATTACCACTACATGTGGCAGGCTAATATGAATTACCCTTTGCTTCCAGAGTTCTTTTCTTCCTTTTCACCAGCTGTACTTTATCTTTGTGAGAGTCCAAATGATCGAGACACACTGTAAGCGTCGACTCCACTTTAGCAATCTTTGTAAAGTCTTCCACGGCTAAGGATTTTTCCCCCTTGATCTGCTTAATGCGACTGCTGAAAAGATTGACCATTTCAGCTGTATCCTCCAGAGTCTGGCCATCCTCTTTAAGCAGCTAAACATCAACACAATGCACATCTTTTTGCATGGTTGTTCTCAAGGTTGTTAGTTCACCTCGCAAACTGACAGACTCATTATGACCTTTCTCAATGATTTGATTGCACCATTCTATACTTTTCTTGCATATGAACATTATATCCTCGTCCAATCCCCACACTTGTCTTTCAACAAGAAAATTCATTAAGCCATTGCGCTAAATATCACGCATTTGCTTTGAAATCACTACCCATTTAGTCTTCTCTTTTTGCCATGTGATTAGGTCAACGTCCAATTCGTTGGTAACATCATTGGCATCTTTGAATATTTGAACTAAATTTGATATATAATTAGTTCCTTGATGCACAATCGATGTGAGCCACTCAAAGAAAATCTTTGCGATCACCTTGTTTTGTTGAACCTCATCCAAGAACTTCTGATTACCAGGGGATTTTGAACTAAAGGGAACAAAGATTTGGGACAATGGCAATGGGCTATTTTGCAGAGTGTGGATGTATTGAGCCATTTGCATTAGACTCTGTTTCAACTCTGCTTTATCCTTTTCATCCTTCCAAGTGCGGGAGATAATCCTTTTGGTTGAAGTCTCTAAATGTTTCACATCAACCGCTCTAGTTCCTACCCCCAAATCAACCCGCTTAATCATGTAATCGGCCTCTGAGGCAATGGCAACATCTTTATCGGATGTGGGCTTAGCAATATCTTCAGTCCAATGTTTTGTGCCTTCATCAAAACTGATCACGGTCTCCATTTTTAACCACTTTGGCTTAGTAGCTCTCCCTAGACATTTACTCATGATATCTTCCATGGACACATAAATAGTCACAACATTCCTTTTCTTGGTATTTGAATCACTTAACCATTTAGGAGCCACAGTTAGATCCCTGGATTGCATGGGCAAAGGCCCTCCTAATGTCATCAGCATATCATTATCTATGTTAGATGGAACACCAAGTCCCTACGAGTCTTGGACATCAACATCAACATTGGTTACAACTTTATTAGTATCGGAAATAGGGGTCGTCATATTTCCCTGTACTTCTTCGGCATCCAAATCAAGAATGAGATGGGCGGTAGGTGGCTGAAAATTCTTCTTGTATCTTGACCTATTAACTCGGCCACCAATGGAATGTGCAGCTTCAGAGTTGAGTTTTTCTTCTTTAATCTTAACTTGCTTCTTTCCTTCCTCTGCCATCTGCAAAACCCTTGTCGCAGGCTATTCCCTTTCACTCCAAAACTCTCCTTAAAACTTATGTTTCACAAATGATAATCCTCGACAAAACAACTGCTCAATTTAAAAACCAAGAAAATCTTACCCATGATTTCCATAAGTTATCATCATTACTCTTTACTTGTGCGACATTACTTCTAAATGATCACACGCGATCATGCATTTAATAACAAGTCACTTCATATCTGAAAACATGGATTCCCATGCCATACTTGCTATTAATGACAACTTTTAAATAATTATAGGAGAAAATTCCTTTTTCCTACCGCCGTCTAGCCAATCCTCAAAATCCGCGCCGCCATATCATGAAAAGTCATATGATTTCCAAGAAGTCACACATTGAAATTTGAACCTTGAACCAAAAAGGTTCAAGTTCAAGGTTCAACCAATGAAAAATACCAACAAACAATGAAAAAGACTCACAAGACCGTGCAGGGAAAAACTAGAACATGACGCTTGTTGAACTTTGAACTTTGAACCAGAAAGGTTCAAGTTTAGCACAATGAAACTTAAATAAAGGAGACTGCGAAGACTAATTTGCACAGAGAATTCGAGAAACACAACCAGACCAAAGGACCATTTAGGGACATAAATCCATAAGGCGATATAAAAATGTAAATTTATATATACTGCCAACACCACCTCAATCACACACACTCCTCTCCAGGGCTCCAACCACTCCTGCAAGGATCTCAACACACAACCACTCCCAATGGGTCCCCAATGCATTTTTCAGGTGTCTTTGAAGTGTTTTGAGGCTTTAGGCTCACAAAACCCATCGCTTTAGCTTCCTAACCTTTCTAGGTCTCTACTTGTTCCAAAATAGGCCTAATTGCATTGACACTCCCTTGGCGGTTTTAGGGTCTTAGTTTTTAAAAGTCTCAAACAAGGCTAGAAATAAATCATGGATTCGAGTACCCTTTTGGAAGTTATAGACAATATTGGAAAACTACATCTGGGTTATTTGTAGAAGTTGGGTTTCCAATGCTGCACTATTTTGAAGGGTTTAGGCCACAACGGGTGACTTGGCAAGATGGGACTAAAAATCTTCACCAGTCAAATTTCCTACTCCAAAAAATGTGGGAATATTCAAGGACACTCAGAGGTCTTTCCATTCATATGACACTTGGTCCTACACCAATCCCCATGTGCTCGTAAATCTCACTTTTCCTATTGTCCTATCTCACCTACTCCCAGCGGTAAGCGTAGGGCTTCATTGTTTCTCCTCCACAAGGACCTGCAAAACCACAAATCCTATCCTAAAGCTATGTAGAGAACCTAACCTATAATTCTTAGTGATTTCAATAGGTTCCATCAAATAATGCCTAGGTTAGAGCCATTTTCTTGCTCTTAAACCCTACATGCAAGGGTTTTGTACCTAGTTGCAAAGAATGGAAGAAATCTCTACAACCTAGGACAATCAACCTTAATGAAGAAAAATACAATGAACACTCAAGATTTGCAATGATTTTACACCATCTAGTCCGTACTGGACTGTACAAGCATTGAAAACAAGTGAAAAACTGTCAAAAGCCGGTGGAAACAAGTTTGCTTCACAATCCAAAAACTTGCTCTTGCATTTCCATTCCTCCAACCTGTACAATGAAGTAAATTTTAGCTTTTATGCTCCTATTTCAGTCGGTTCAATCGACTTTTAACGCCTATAACCAAAAAATCAACTTTTACAAGAAATTGCAAAATGTTGCTCAACAACTTTTTATATCTTTTGTCTCCAAGATGCAACTTTACATTCTAATGCATTTTAAGACTCCTGAAGGTCCTCAAACACCCTAGAAGACTGAAATACAAACCAATTGATGACCCCTAATACATGAATACATTTATCTGGAGTACTTTACCTGTGAACTACCTATGCATCTCACTTCTCAGGCAGTCAACATCTTGAACACAATTGACTCAAACCAAAACTTGGACAACTCAACCATGGCTCTATTGAGTCCTAAATGGTTGGTCCATTATTACATCACAAAGATAACATATAAACTTGAAAGAAAACAAAAATTTCATATTTGGAGTGTTTGGTGCCCTGCACCAATAAGCAGTACAAATTCAACTCTCCTTGTGATGTCCCATTTTCCTCTAATTCCAAGGATCTTGTAAATCTTATGAGGTGGTTCTCAGCAGCAACAAGATCAACAAAATGACTACCTAGAATATGAGTAGCTACATGATATTATATTAAATGTATGATTGATGTGGTATGATGCTAAAATTCTATGATAATTGTTAATTACTAAAATGCAAAATTAAACTAGTATCAAGAAGCTAAAAGCATGAGGGAGATCTCTATTGAATGCAAATGAGATGCTTTTATAGATTTTCCAAGACCAAGGCTAAGGTGGCAGGAATCAACGATTAAGATATGATCTGGAGATATCAAAGGCTAGAAATGAAGAAGTTGGAAAAGAGGTTGAGAGAAGGGACACTTGTCATCCCTAGAGTGACAAGTGTCAAGGAATCTCCAATGAATTTCCCACAAGAAGGCAAGTGTCAAGGGATAAAATACATGTTGCAAAGATGCCATGTGTCCTCAAGAGAAGGTGGACACTCCAAAGAGGTTGGAAAGAAGTTAGGACGAGGAAGTTAGAAGGGATAGGGTTAATTAGACCCAAGGTTAGACATGAATGGGTTAGGTTAGAGGGTGGTTAGGCTAGGTGGTTAAGATTAGGATCCATGTGCTCATTTGAATTAAAAATTCAAATTAATTGATAAGGGATAATTAAATTCAACAAATACTTAAATTTGTTTATTTAATTAAGGAAATAGAAGAAATGAATTATGATGGAGAGGATTAATTAATTGAGATTAATTATTTCAAGGGATAATTGAAATGAACTATACAAATAAATCCTTAGATTTATTTATAAGTAGAAGAATAAAAAGGCTAATTAATTAAATCACTTCGTATTTAATTAATTATCTCCAGACCGATTTTAAGTGTATACATTTTGCCCCTCTTTGAAGTGATGTGTGACGACGCATTGATTCAAAGAAAATTTTGCTTGATGATACTAATACAATTTGATTTGTTGCCCCAAATTTTGATAATTGTGTGGTAATGCGTGCCCTCGGGAGATGAATTGATTTTTTTTTCAATTTTTAGGATTTTTTTGAAATTTTTGAAATTTTTAGATTTTGTTGAATATTTTGGATTTTTCCGATTCATCTCCTAATAAAAGCTGAATAATGTGCCTTGCAATTTGATTAATTTGATTTTTAAAAATATGGGAAAAATACATCCCACTAAATTAACCTTTTAACCCCCTTTTTAAGGTAAAAGTGAAAATCATTTTACCATTCATTTCATTTGCACTTTGATAATTTGAAATTTGGAGCTCTCAAGCAACATGGTGATCCCTCGATGAAATCATCAATTTGAGAACATGTAACAATGTTAGCAGCCTCCTGAGTATGGTCCTCCGATATGTAGATCGAAGAACCTTCCTTGTACAATTTTTTGATTTTTTTCAAAAAAATTGGATTTTTCGATTCATCTCTTGATAAAAATGAGACAAACAACACAACAGACAAACAATAGCGAGATGACACTTTTAAAACCAAAATTTGCAAAATCCAATGATAAACATTGAGCATAAATATCCAAATCAAACTTGACGTCAAACACACAAATATCAATGGATGATATCTTCTGAATCGTAATTGAAACACTTTAGCAAGAATGTTCAATTGTTGTATCTGATTTTTGAAATCATGCCTCCCAACTAACTCAAGGATGTTTTGAACTAGAGGAGCAAGGAAGGAGCATGACCTTTTCTTTGTCTGTTGTCTATCAATTAATCATTAAAAATGCGCAAGTTTGTCTCAGGACATGATCACCAAAATATCATTGACATTTCAGATTTGTACATAAAAATGGTTAATTCTTGTCTGTTTTATGCAAGCAATACTTAGGTCATCTTGGTTCAATTATACCTTGATGCTTGTGCTAACTTGCAATATCAAAACCCAGGGAAGCAGTGCTTAGGTCATCATGGTTCAATTATACCATCGATGTTTACACTCGCTTGCCACATTTTAAAGACTCAATGATGATCACAAGACTGATTTGATCACAACAGTGCATTCAATAAGCATTTACATATGTATAATATATTGCATTTCATTTTGCATCAACATGCTAGGTGTTCACCTTTTCTAAGGTTGAAGGCTTCAAACAGGTGTCATCTCTCATACTAAGTGATGGAGTACATTGGACATTAACAAAAATAAAGCAAATCATTTTCATATTGCATGGTTCATCAATCATGGCATTTCGTTTTCATATCACTATCATGGTACAACCTGTCCTTCATTTAATTAGTCCATACATTGCATATTGCATTTCACATTATCATTGCATCATTTGCATTACATCCATCTCACATCATTAAGCATGAAAATAAAGTCATACATACATAAAAGTAGAAAACAAATCATATCAATAGGTATCTCATATCATACATGCATCACATAGTACAAAACATCATCATTTTATTGCACATGCATGTCATAGTACATAGAATGATTGCATCAACCATAAGCATAAAGCATCACATTAGCATCATCACATATTCATCCACATAGAATCATTGCATCTGCCATAAGCATAAAACATGATCATATAGATTCATTAGCATCATTCATTTCATGATCATTCATAAGCATACATCATCATAACTAGATCCATCATGCATCGCATATCATCATCAACAAAACTCATGAGCTACATAATCATATAGAAAATGAAGGCATACATTATGTAAATACTGTATACATCCATCATATAGATCAGATGCATCATTATATAGAAAGTAAATGCATAACCATGTAAATAAATGCATCCATCATTTCATAAATCATATAGGCAATAATATCGACTACATCTCATATAAATAAAAAAGAATCAAAGTCCAATGTACAAAGATATCACAAAAATATTGAAGATACAACAAAACTACATCGTATGAATCATCAACGTCTCATCAAAAAGTGTATACAAATTCCAAGTCTCATATTAGTATGTCGACTAGGATGATGCACAAAACTCTCTCTAGATGTTGTTGGTCTAGTGGCACCACTTGACTACCCTGTGCCCGCTCAGAAGCAGGAACACTGACATAATATAGTTGATGGTAGTACTTAGTCTCTTGTGTGGCATGACGTACCTCTCTGATCATATTTGTTGTTGTGGTACCCTCAGTCACCCTCTGTGTCCTCTCAGCATATGCTTGCGCCCCTCTATAGCCGTATCCCTCTTTGTCGTCAATGTGGCAATTTGCGCCTGCATTTGAGCCTATGTCTGTGCCAGCTAACCCTATAGCTGTGTAATATGGGCCCATAGCTATTGCACCTGGCTCTGTAGACCACTAATATGTACCTACCGCTACTAGGATGGCACTCTAATAAGTATCTTTCATGAAGGTACCTACTGTTGTGCTTGTACCTCTTGTTCCTATGTCCCGATGGCTGTGTTGGCTGCTGGGAAACCTCCTGTTGTGGTGCTCATTGCACTTGTCCTACCTATCCTGACCTCCTCTGTTTGACCACTTGAGTCTCCTAGTCACTAGGAAGCTCTCTAGAAGGCCTAGAGTTGCTAGCTTCTATTGTGCCTGCTGCTACTACTGAGCCACTACCGGCACCTCCATCTCAAATGATGCAACGATAATGTGAAATGCAATATGCAATGATGGAGGTGGAGGAGATGGAGTTGGCAATAGTGGATCAGTGGCAATAGTAGGCACAACAAGAGCTATCAACTCTAGGAATTCTAGAGAGTTGTCTAGTGATTGGGAGACTCAAGTGGTCAGACAGAGGAGGTTAGGATAGGCAGGATAGGTGCAACAGGCACCACAGCAGGAGATACCCCAACAACCACCACAACCGCAGGGACACATGGACAAGAGTTTCAAGCACATCAACATGAACCTTCATGATAGATACTTATTAGAGTGCCATCCTAGCAGTAGCAGGTACAAATTAGTTGTCTACAGAGCTAGGTGCAGCAACTATAGGCCTAGATTACACAGCTACAGGGTCAACTAGCATAGACATAGGCATAGATTTCCACATTGACAATAGAGAGGGATACATTTGTAGAGGGGTGCAAGCAGGTAGAGGCATATGCCGAGAGGATACATAGGGTGATGAATAATGATGAACAACAAATACCCTAACTAGTACTAAGAGGGGTGGGGGGGGGGGGTGAATCAGTACATACAAAAACTTCTCTTCAACTTATCAAGTTAAGATAATGAAAAGGGGAAAAAGACCTGTGAGGTGGATTAGTTAATAAGCATGCAAGTCAAACATATAATCATATGAAATAAAAGACATAACTCCAAAACACATGAAAACATGAATAAGATGCATATACCTCACAAAACTTTATACCTCTCCCTCGGATTGAGCTTGATGAAGTGAAGGCGCCCCTTGGTGATGCTCCACTTGATGTGCTCCTCTTGCTTGCTTGCTTGATGTGGATGGCTCTCCAATGTTGTGCACAAATGGAATGGATTTGGAAGATGATAAGGATGAGATGATCAAGTGTGGATGAGATATGATTTGAACATGATAAGGTTGCCAAGATGATTTCCCAGGCTCAAAAGGATAGCATAAGATTACTAAACTTAGAGATGAAGAATGGAGGGATGGAGTCCTCAATTTATAGGAAGATGAGAGGAAGAATCGATGGCTAGGATGGATTCAAGATGAAGGGCTAGGATTGCTTGTGAGTTCACACAAGGCCCAAGAGAGGGTGTGGAGACCAAGAGATATGCGTTAAAGGCCTTTCTTGTCTCCACACTCCTCAAGGTATATTGGAGAGACTTCCCAAGGTACCTTGAGAAGAGAAAAGTACATTGGGAAGACTTCCCAATGTGCCTTGAGAGGAGCAAGGGATGCGATATTCCTTGAAGAATGGGGAGGAGGAATTTAAAATTCTCCAAAAAGCGATAATCATGGGGATTGGAGGAATAAGAAGGAATTAAAAATTTCTTGGGAGATGAGATGCCTAGAGGATTGTGATATTTTGAAGATCTCACATTCACTTAGGAAAAGAGCATTAAAAGCTAGTGGTTGGATGGAAGGGACAAGGAGTTGACTTCGTGGCTAATCATGATGATTAGCCATTAGCAGCTCACTAGGAGGGGGATTAGAGGAAATGTTAGGTGGGATTAGGATTTGTAGGAGGATTTGACTAGGAGAGAGAATGAGTGGAGGGAATTAAAAATTAGAAGAATAAAGTTAAGTGAGTTTAGGGAGTTTCTAGAAGACTTTATTAGGTTAATAATGAATTAAGAAGATGGTTTGTAGGAATCATGTGGGTTAACTAATTAATTGAAATTAATTAGCCAAGAGGAAGATTTGTGAGGATTTAATCTTTTAGAAGAATAAAGAAAGGGATTGATTTGTTAAATAAATTAGTCACATACTATAGTGACAATATCAATTATATTTAATTAATAGTGAGGAGAATTTGGATTAACATAATTAATTAATTAATTATGTGAGGAATTAAAAATAATTATTTTTAAGTGTCTACATTTTGCCCCTCTTTGAAGTGAGGTGTGATGACGCGTTGATTCAAAGAATAATCTTGTTTGATTTGACTGATAAGGTCTAGATTCAGTCCGATTTCAGGAAGGAGTCATCCTGTATAAGACATGATCAGAGCGTATGGTTTTAGGAAGGATACATCCTATATAAGACATGATCAGATCACAACGTTTGGTTTCAGGAAGGATTCATCCTGTATAAGACATGATCAGATCACAACGTCTGGTTTAAAGAAGGATACATCCTGTATAAGTCATGATCAGATCACAATGTTTGGTTTCAGGAAGGATTCATCCCTATAAGACATGATCAGATCACAACGTTTGGTTTCAGGAGGGATTCATCCTGTATAAGACATGATCAGATCACAATGTCTGATTTCAGGAAGGATTCATCCTATATAAGACATGATCAAATCACAACGTCTGGTTTCAAGAAGGATACATCCTGTATAAGACATGATTGATCACAGCGTCTGGTTTCAGGAAGGATTCATCCTGTATAAGACATGATTGATCACAACATCTGGTTTAAGGAAGGATACATCCTATATAAGACATGATCAGAATCATAATTAATTATGTGAGGAATAAAAAAATAACTAAGATAATTATTTTTAAGTGTCTACATTTTGGCGATGTGTAGAAGATAGAAGAAGAAAAGGATGCCCCAACGTAAAGCATGGGAGGTGTATGGCCCCTCGAGAATTTTTTTGAAAAAAAAAGGATGAAAAATTCTTGAAAAAAAGAGAGGAAGAAGAATCAGGTGGAAGGGATAAATGAGGAAGAAATATGAAGTAGTTGTGAAGAATTTGGAAGGAAGAATAGGAGAGGCGAGACCGCGGGGGAAGATGGGCCCTCAAGGGGGCCCATATACACCACAATGGACCCAATGAGGGGTCATTGTATCATGACAAACATATTTTCCTCTTTATATATATATGTATACATGATTCGATTGGTGACAAATGATGTGTAGCATTTATTGTGATGAATTATTTTTGTTTTTCTTATGATGTCATATATGGATGCAATCATGGATGTGCTATGTTGATCTATTTTGTGATGCAGAGTGGATGCTTATGTATGTATGTTTATGATGTGTTGCTGACATAGTTTTTGGATGCAGGATGAGTGATTTTTATGTTTTATGTATAAATACACATGTGTGAATGATTTATGATGCAGTCTAAATGTAATGCTATATGGATGAGTGTATCTTTTATTTATGTGATGCAATCTTATATGGTAAATGTATTGAATGAATTAATAAAAAGAGGGAATATGCCAATAAGAACACAATAATCTTAGATAGAAGAATATGGAATAGACGGGAAGTGGGGAAAATTGAGAACCCCATGGGATTATTGAGTTTAGGATTTGATGGAATGATGGTGAGATTTTGTGCACAACAAATGTGGAGAGCCAACCTAGTTTGATGTTTCCCTGAGTGGCTTGCACCACTGATTATAGAAATCAAGATGCCATGAGAAACCCAGGGCATGGACTGACTCTGTAGACAAACGGGAATTTCTTGCACACAACAATGCAAGTGTTAAGAAACACTAATACAAAGTTGTGGGTTCGTGCAAGGAAACCCTCAAACACACCAATACCTCTTGTACACAAGAAGGTAAGTGTTGATAAACACTAGTACCAGGTCACCGGTTTATACAAGAGGGATCCAAAACATGCCATACTATGAAATATGCCCCAGTATGCACCTATCATAACGTACTTGGATATGGAAGAACCCAGGGAGTCATAAATAGTGGCAGTTGTAGGGCAAAAGATGTAAGTCTATATGAAAAGATCTAACAAAATCTAACAAGTCACTTCCTTGTGACCAAATGATACCTCTTTCCAAGAGTAGAACTAGGATGAAGGATTAGGTTGCCAGGTGAGGGAAGGAGTCATCCCTAGGGCAAAGTGGGCTTTTGGATTAGGCAAGCAATTTAATGGTTTTGGAGAGTGATCTGTGGACTTGGGATTGTTTCTCAAGACTTCTTGAAGCTTACACAGAGGCATAAAAGCCCAGTTTTAATGGGACATTCCTTTTTCATGACTCAGGTGAAGACTCATCATCATACACATGTTTTATTGGGAGGCGAAAAAGAAGGAATGTTGCGCATGGGTGGGCTGGATGGTGGATGATTTGCAGTGTCTATTGGATAGACAGTGGATTCGGTTATTTACCTTGGCGCCTGCACAAAGGTTTTCACCAAGGTACTTGTCTGTAGCGCCACCAAGTGGTTTTCACTAATGGACGAATTGTTTTTCTTTCTTTTTCTGATTTTTTACTTTTTTTTGTGTCATAAGGCGCCTGTTTGCCAAATTTTTACCAAAGTGACGATTTTTTTCAGGATCTTTTTCTCATTTATTTTTATTTTTATTTTTAATTTTTTTTCTTGATTTTTTTGACATAAAATCTTTTGAGGTGCATGATATTCATTGGATCATCCAAAGGAACGCCTTTAGGAGTAGCCAACTGATAAGCTCTTGATCCATATTTTGCTGTGATTACATATGGTCCAAGCCAATTAGGCTCAAACTTGCCTTTATTTTCTCTTTCTTGTATATTTTTTGATTCTCCATGAGGACAAGATCACCAACTTGGAATTCTCAGGTTCTAACTTTTTTGTGATAACTCATACGCAAGCGGTTCTGATATACCCGGAGATGGTTCAAGGTCTTGAGGCGCCTTTCATCTAACAATTCTAGCTCTTGTAAGTGGACAATTCTGTATTCTTCCTCTGGTAGGATGTCTTGCAACGATACCCTTAGAGAGGGGATCTTGATCTCAAGGGGAAGGATGGCTTCAGAGCCAAAGACCAGGGAATAAGGGGTGGCGCCTATAGGGGTGTGGATGGAGGTGTGGTAGGCCCACAAAGTGGGATGGAGTTGGAGGTGCCAATCGTGGCCAGCTTCATTGACTATATTTTTGAGGATTTTGATTAAGGTTTTATTAGAAGCCTTAGCTTGGCCGTTGCCTTGGGGATAATATGGGGTGGACAAGCGATGTTGGATGTTGAATTTTTGGCAGAGTTCTTTGACATCCTGGTTTTTAAATTGTTTGCCATTATCTGTGATAATAACTTTGGGAATGCCATATCGGCATATCAGGTAATTCAAGATGAATTTGGATATTTGCTTACCAGTGGTAAAAGTAAGAGGGATAGCCTCTACCCACTTGGTGAAATACTCGGTGGCGGTTATAATGAACTTATGTTTGTTGGAGGATGAAGGGTGGATTTTCCCAATGAGATTGATCCCCCACTGTGAAAAGGGCCAGGGTGTAATAAATGGCTTCAATTCTTGTGACGGTGCATGAATCTTGTCGCCATGTTGTTGGCAAGGGATGCATTTATTTACATAGTTGTATACATCTTCTTCCATTTTAGGCCAATAGTATCTTGTTCTTAAAAGTTTTTTAGCCAATGTGAGCCCACTTTAGTGTGCCCCACATATGCCCTCGTGTACTTCGCATAATTCCCATTCTGCTTCTTGTTTATCTAAACACCTTAGGAGGGAACCATCAAAATGCCTTCTGAATAGGGTGTCTCCAAGGATGGTGTAACGAGCACATCGACAGATGAAGGTTTGTTGTTGGGTTTTTGTGAGATGTGGGGGAATTGTCTTGTCTTTGAGGAAAGCGAAGGTTTCTTGGTACCAAACATACACCATTTCAGACTCTGGTAGGTCATATGCTGGTATAAATAATTGCTCGACCAAGAACTCACACTTCTGACTGTGTGCTGGCATTTGAAGAAGGAAGCCAATGGTGTCCATTGCATCTACAACCCTATTGTTTGTTCGTGGGATTTGATTAAATGTGATTGCTGTAAAATGTTGCTTAAGATCTTCAACCATGGTACGGTAAGGAAGGAGTTTATCATCTTTTGTCTGGTACTCATCATTGACTTATTTTATAACGAGCTAAGAATCACCATAAACTTGTAACTCCTTTATTTTCCAGTGGATAGCCAGACGCAAACCTGTGATGAGTGCTTGTATTCTGTTATGTTATTGGTACATGCAAAGGCTATTTTTTATGATTTGGGGATGCCATCTCCTTGAGGTGTAACCAATAATATTCTTGCCCCCTATCCATTTTGGGTGCAGGAGCCATCAAAGTATAATTGCCATGTGGAGGATGTGGAAACAGTCATAATGAATTCATCTGGTAATTCTGTGAGAATAGGATGGTCACCTGGAAGTGGAGCTTTAGCCAACTGATCTGCAATGACTTGTCCCTTGATTGCCTTTTTGTCCACATATTCGATGTCAAACTCACTTAGGAGCATGACCCATTTGGTGGTTCTACCAGTGAGAGCAACTTTTGACAAGAGATATTTAAGTGGATCAATCTTGGCAATCAACTTTGTTTTGTTGTTCAACATATAGTGTCAAAGTTTTTGTGTGCTAAACACTAATGCCAAACATGCTCTTTCAATGGGGGTGTAATTTAGTTCATATCCTACCAATGTCTGACTGAAGTAGTAAATGGTGTGTTCCTTCTCTTGATCATCTGTTTGTGCCAGTAATGCCCCCAATGCCATTGTAGTAGCACATATGTACAAAATGAGGGGTTTTCCAAGGGTAGGTGGCATCAAAACTGGAGGTGATGCTAGATATTCTTTTAATTTATCAAAGGCCTTTTGACATAAGCAATCTCATTTGAATTTTGTGTCTTTATGCAACAGGTTTGCAAATGGATGGCACTTGTTTGCTAGCTGTGAAATGAAACGCCTGATAGACTAGAGTTTTCCTTGGAGACTGCGCAGTTGTCTAAGAGTTCTTGGTGGAGGCATTTTTATAATAGCTTTTACCTTTGTGGGATCAACTTCGATGCCTTTGTGGGAAACAATGAATCCTAGTAGTTTTCCCGATGTGACGCCAAACACACACTTTTTGGGATTTAGGCGTAGCTTGTATTTTTCCAATGTTTCGAAGATCTGTTTTAGAATAGGGATGTGCTCTTGTCTTGTCTTGGATTTGCCTAGCAGATCATCCATGTAGTCCTCCATAATTTTGTGCAAGAGGTCATGAAAAATTGTTTTCATTGCATGTTGATATGTAGCTCCAGCATTTTTAAGGCCAAAAGGCATGACCCGGTAATAGAAAATACCCCATGGTGTTGTGAATGCGATTTTATGCTGATCCTCATTTGCTATCCTGATTTGGTTGTATCTGGAAAATCCTTCCATTAGCGATAACATTTCATGTCCTGCTGTAAGGTTCACAATCATGTCTATATTGGGGAGTGAGAAATCATCTTTAGGATAAGCTCTATTTAGATCTCAAAAATCTGTGCAGATGCAGATGCCCCCGACAGGTTTGCCGATAGGTACAATGTTAGAGATCCATTCAACGTAGTCTATGGGTTTGATGAAATCAGGATCTAACATCTTTTGGAGTTCCACCTTGACCAGGAGAGCAATATGTGGGTGCATTTTGTGCAATTTTTGTTTTATAAGTTTTGCATCTGGGCAGACAGCAATATTGTGAACCATCAAGGCAAGATCCAACCCTGACATATTGGCATAGGACCATGCAAAGTTAATTTTTACCTCTGTAAAGAAGTTGATGAAGTCTTGTTTCTCTATTTCTATGAGGGATTTGGCAATGAGCACATTTTTTGCAATGACTTCGGTGCCCATGTTGATGTTGTCTGTTTCTTCTATCAACGAATTTGATTTGTCCTGTGGAAGGTAACCAATGGTAGGGAGGTCAAGTCCCTCATCGTCAAGTGCCTTTTCCAAGTTTTCACTTTTGGATATGCCCTTTGTTTTTATTTTTTGTTCATCCAAAGGTGCCTTAGGGAGGTTTTCACCTAGGGAATCATGTCTTTTCCTTTTATTATCTTTTTTGTGGCTAAGGGCATTGACCTGACTACCGAAGTATCCCTTTTCATGTAGTTGAATACCCTCGATTCTGTTACAATCTTCAAGGTTTCGCACCGTCAGGAGAGTAATGAGAGCATTATCATCGGTGCAGATATCTAAAGTGGGTTTTACTCGTTGGCCCCAGTCAATGAGTTCAAGATGGACAGATTTAGCTCGTGTGAAGTGGGAGGGGTTACGGGGGTGATGGTATTGATGTAAGTGTTAAAGAAGATATCTTTCTCGTATTTGTAGTCACACAAATCTGTCCATTTTAATTAAATGAATATTTGCTATTTATTTGATTAAAAATCCACTAGCCATCAGTTAATTAAATTAATATTTAATTAATTCATCTTCAAAACATTCTCCTATTAATTAAATAAATTATTCAGTTTATTTTAATTAATTCATTATATCAAATTCACAATCAATTAAATGAATAAATCCTATTTATTTAATTTAATCCCCCTTTTCCTCTTTTAAATAAATTAAATTAAATATTTATTTAAATCATTAATCCCCCCCCACTTGCATTTTCCTACAAATGCAACTTGCACACACAAATTAAAATAAATTAATTTTATTTTAATAAAATCCTATTTTCCCTCACCCACCAAATGCACTTGCATTCCTTAACCCCCTTCTAGATTCTTCCAACCCCTTCCTAATTAGCCTAATCCATTCCCTAATTATTGTCACATTCCTAAGAAACTTTAAGTCACTTCTCAAAGACTCCAAAGTCTTTGAAAAGCATTTAATGCTTTGTGTGTTCAACAATTTAACCTCCAAAGTCTTCCAAAACCACTAATGGCTCTTACATGACCATTAATGGCTCTTACATAACCATTTATGGTTATTTCAACTTGCACTCATGTGTCTCCTCAAGCATTTATTGCTTTGACCATGTTTATCCCTTTTGCCTTTGCACAAGAGTTTATCCATTGGATAAAAGTTTTATTCTTTGAATAAAGAGTTTATTCACTCAACCCAATTTTGACCTTAACTCCCAAGTTAACTCTCAGGTCATGTCAAGCATTTAATGCTTATTCCCTCTCCTCTCAACCTCTCTCATATTGACACTTGTCATCCTGTGATTGGATTGAAAGCCCTCACATGGATTGAATATCATTTAATCCTGACCCTTGTTGAGATTACTCAATCTCAACCATCCATTGCTCCATTTTTCCTATAAATAGAGCTCACATTCCTCATTTTCAAATCCTCAAGCATTTAGCATTCTTAGCCATAATCTTGAAAACTTGTATGCATTTAAGCTATAGGTATTTTAAGAGAGCATTTTAGCATAATCAACTAATATCTTGTCATTTTGGATAAAATAAATCATTTTAGTATCAATAGTATAGTATTAGCTTTTTATTCATATTTAGAGCAAATACTTCAATCTCAAACCTCCATAAGCATCCATAGTGCAAAAAGCTGCTGAGAGCTACACTATTTTGGAACTTGGAGAGGAGAGGAACAAAGGAGAAGAAACCAAGAGAATGTTAGGAGGCATTTGGAGATGCCTCATCATATTTACCTTCTTAGTTAGATATTCTGTCATGCTTTTGATATCTCTTTTGATATGCTTGTGTAGGAAAGTATTTTGTTTGTGATTTCTGACACTAATAGTTTGACTTTTCTTCTTGTTTGTGTTTTGTTATCATTGAATAACCTTCCCTTTTTGCAGAGCATCATTTGGTGAACCTGACGTGAATCCAAGCACCCAAAAACTATTTATTTTTGACCAATAACATGTTTGAATGTTGAATTTGACACACAGGTTGTGCTTTAGCGCTATTGATCATGTTGTAGCGCTATTGCAACTTGTTGTTCTAGCGCTATTGTACCGAGTTTAGCGCTATTGACATTGTTTGAGCACTTTTGACCTTGTTTTGGCACTATTGAGCATGTTTGAGCGCTTTTGCCTTCCCTGTCATTTTTCTTCTTTTAGCGCGTTTGTGTTAAATAACGCTTCTGTTTAAACAAAGAGTAGCGCTATTGTAATAGAACGTTGTAAAAATGACCCTGTAACCAAAAAAAGAAAAATTTTAAGCTTGTGGAAGCCCACCATAGGTTCGGTTTTTATTAACTATTTGTCTCTTGTGCAGGTCTAAAAACCAACCTCCTTAAAAATCAAAAACTTCTTTTTGGTATTTTAAATTTGAACAACACAAAATTTGCTTTCTTGCAAGCTTAGGATCAAAATTTGTGTTTGATGCTCTAAACTTGAACAAAACAACTTTGTTTATTGCAAGTTTAGGCTTAACTTTTCATTTGGTGCTTAAAATCAATAAAACAAATTCATTTCTAGCATCAAAACTTAAGCAAAAATTTATAATCCACACTTCAATTTTTGGTGCAATTAAAACTTACAATCCACTTGTTTCAAAATTTTTGCAAAGTGATTTTTTCTTCATACGTGCTTCAAATTAAGTTGACCAGGATTTTCAAAGTTCTAGTTTACTTAAAATTTTGCATTTGAGGTTAAAAAGAACACCATGATTGTTGGAGCAACATCTCCAAATAATTAGAACACATTGCGATGGCAAGTTAAAAAGAACAAGTGTTTTTCGTGCTTGACACACTTGTGCAAAAGGTTGGTCGAGTGGTCCTACTTCTAACACACACTATCCTCTCCCTTGGCTTTCGTGGTCCTAGGTGCAAGAGAAAAGTGTTAGTAACACTCAAATTTTTATCTTTATAAGAGAGGCCTGCCAAGAGACACATCACTCTTGGGAACGACCTCACGTGGTAAATCCTTCAAGCCGCTATAGAAATCAGGTGAGAGCGAAAGCTGTAGCCTTGGGTATAGCTGTTCCTACAGTGTAACTTGCCGAAAGGACAAATGGGCCCCACCACAAGTTACAAGGCTCTTAAGTGAGTCACTGCAGAATGAACTTATGTCCAAAGACATCGAAAATGACTAAACACCTTTAAGTAGTAGCCCACTCGGTCTATTGACTGAGAATATTTGAGATATAATTCAGTGCAAGAGCATAGATGGTTTTGCTCCCAAGATACTCACCATACATATTTCCTTGAGTAGAAACATAGCTTTTTGAAAAGTCACTTGTGGCTTGATAAAAGTGGTGACTCCCCTATCATAGGGATCATCTATTTGTTATGCTCATGCAAGACTTAGTATATCACATCCTTACCTGCCACGACGAGATTCATAAGATATGTAGTACCAAAGTCGAAGAAATATCAAGATGTGGGCTGAATTTATCACAACTGGCCATTTGACCTTAGGGATACAAAGTGTTTGAAGTGTCTTTGTTTTAATCAAGACCAAGTACAAATTGAGCCGACTTCAGGCTTTGGAAAGAAAAGCACCTAAAATACACTTAAAGGAAAGGGTCATAAAAAGTCCAAAGATTGGGTTGATCTAGACCCATACTCATTTGTGCCTCTAAGGCAACATTCTTGTGTTTGTGTGCTTGCTTTGTTTTCTTGTCAAAGAAGAATCAAAAAATCAATTCCAAAAACAAGTATTCATTCAACCAAACATTCTTCAAAACAACCAAAAAGATCAAAAAACAAAGAAAAGTATCAAATTTTATGACCATTCTTCACACCTTGCGAAATAAGAATCGTCATTAGAACATCAACTTGAAAAGAAGACCATTGAGCTCAAAGGCTTTGATCAAAAGGAGGAAATTCTTCTATCTAATTAGACAAATCTTTGTCTCTCATAGAGTTTTTCTACATCACATACGTCTCTACCTTCAAGGCAAAACAAACGAATTTGATTCAGAATCATTAAACCGCAAAGCTTTTATGCAATATAGAGCTTTGAGTTATCACAAAAACCAAGGAGGCAAGATTAATCCCAACTTCTTCCCAAACATCTGTATCACATACAACATAGCTCAAGAAATGCCACCAACACTTGAAAGGGAAGAGGTATAATTTGTTTCATTTGTGACACAAAGCTTTTATTGAAGTTAAAACATTTCATCCATTACCTCATTCATACATCATCACTTCATCACCAATCCGTTCCAACTCTCAAAACATTAAGAGGTTCTTGTCCTAAGTTCTCTTTTAGATATTGCTTGAATCAAACACATCACATCACTTTTTAGATTGTTTCTACATCTAAGATAAACTCATCCTAAAAGATACATCTACACAAGTTAAAACTAGTTCATGAGTGAATCCTTTCATTACTAGGTAGTTAAATCTGTAACACATCTCAGATTTTTCTACACCTTATCACATCAAACCTTATCAAAACAAACAAGCAGTTCAAAGAAAGAATTTCGGTCACATCTACCTTTAAAGTGCTAGAGATCCACATGCAACACAAGTCACCAAACATCAATCTTTCATTTCATCAACAACTCATCATCATTTTCGCTCAACTTCAACAAAAACTTGTAAACAAAATGGCTCACACCCGATCACACTCAAGGCAAGGAGAAGTAGAAATTGAAGAAGAAGAGGAGGAAAATACCAATGAATTTCAAGAAGCGCTTGGAGGAAATGCAAATGACGAAAACCCAAGTACTCCTACTCCTGCAACAATAGAAAGGGCCCAGCATAACCCTCTCTTTAACAAACTTTTTGACGAAATTCTCAGGAGCAATGCGGATGCTCACTTTTTAAAGCTTTCTCAAGAAGGAGCCAAACTCCCCTCCAACTTTGATCTTGCCCAATTAAGACAAGCATTAGAATGACAAAGTCACCATGAAGAAGAAAGAGATAGAGATCCCATCAGATATAACATTCCTCGAGGTAACCCACCACCTCCTCCTCCAAATGAAATGGAGATGTTGCGGCAACAAGTTGAAAATCTCGCCCAACAACTTCATAGTGGTGTAAAGACTAACCAATTCTCACTCAATGACATCTATCCCTATCCCTTTGATAGGAATATTTATATGCCACCCTTTCCATGAGGATTCGAAACACCCAAATTCAAAAAATATAGAGGAAAGGGAGATCCTCGCGATCATGTCAGAGAATTTCATTCAGCTTGCCTCGAAGTGGTATATGAGGACGCATACCTAATGTGACTTTTTATCCAAAGCTTGGGAGGAACAACCACATCATGGTTTTCCTGGCTACTAGGTGGCATTAGGACCTTTGAAGAACTAATTCAGAAGTTCTTGGCACATTACTCTCATAACATTGAACGCGACATCACCATGGCTGATCTGTGCAACACTAAACAAAAACCAGGTGAACTATTCTTAGTATTCCTGTAACGATGGCGTCAAATGTCTAGTAGATGATCTCTTAAGTTACCTGAACGAGAACTAGTGGAAATATTCATTTCCAACTTAAACGAAGAAATGGAGTTTCACCTGGATGTCAAAGACACATACTCTTTTAATGACATGATCACCAAGGGTTTGAAATGTGAGCGGGCCCCCATCAAGAAAGGACTTATCAAAATCTATAATGAACCAAAGGATGGTCCTCGCCCACGCTTCAATAGTGACAAACCAAGCTTCTGGAACAAAAACAAGAATATCGTCAATGATGGGGTTGTGGATGCCAGAACTATCAAAAGTGCACAGCCTGTGGTTCGATTTGCAGGACAAAATCCCCCACCTCAGACTAACACAATTGTTCCTTCAAATCAAGGTCACATCACATCTCATGATGAACCTAGACCTCATTAGCAAAAACAAAAATGAACATACACTCCCTTAGGGGAACCCATCGAAATAGTGTTGCGACAACTGGTTTCTCAAAATTTGGTAACTCTACCTAAAACATCAAACTATGAACCTCAGGTCAAACCTGCATGGTGGAGGGATACAAAACATTGTGATTTCCATCAAGGGAGAGGACACAAGACAAGTAATTGTCACAGATTAAAAGATCTTAATCAAGATCTTATTGACTGAGGTGAAATTGAATTCGAAGGGCATGACCCAAAAACAACAAACAATGATCATCTGATGTTCAAAAATCCACTTCCATCACAATATCAAAGGGGTCCTTCCACTTCCAGGAGAGGCACTGAAACCACTGATTATACGTAGGCTGCATATAATTATACTGTAAATCACCTGTATGATGCTAGTGAACAAATTGCAACTATAACTGTCAAGAATCCCAGTTCCAATTGCAATGTTGTTACACGTCGCGACAAGGTTACCATAAAGGCAGCTTCACAAGGCACCACCTCCATACCAAAGCAATAAAATCTTGTGGAATAATTAGACAAAACGCCTATGCTTATATCCATTTTAGAGCTATTGTGCCTATCTCCATCTCATAAAACAATCTTGGATCAAGCTCTCCAAGAGGCATCAGTCCCTACAAACCCGAATACAGACCAATTTCAAGCCATGGTTGGAAGCCTAAAGTCATCACCTTGTCTCACTTTTTCTGAAAGTGACAACGCTTCCTTCTAGCAACCTCATAACGCTTCGCTACACATTGAAGGCTTTATCAATCAGCATAGGATCAAGTGAGTCTTGATTGATAATGGAGCAGGCCTAAATATTTGTACACTGCAGTTGGTCACATCATTGGGATATGCAATAGAATCAGTGGATCCCCGTAAGAAGATCACAATCAAAGCCTATACGATGCAGAGCGTTCATCCAAAGGAGCTATGGTACTACCAATCCGAGTGGGCCCTGTGGTAAAACACATCATCTGTCAGGTTCTGGACCTTCCTCTGCCATACAATCTATTGTTAGGAATACCTTGGATACATGCTATGCAAGCTATTCCATCTACCTACCATCAATGTATCAAGTTCCCACATAACGGTGTAGAGATCACAATCCTAGACGATGCAAATCCCTTTGCATATTGTCATAATATCAGCTATCAACCAGAGATTACCGTTCCTAATAATAGAGAAGCCATCTCCTCCACATCATATATAAATCCAGCCTCTCTTGCCAATTCAAACACCCCTATACCCAAGCAAGAAAAGCTTAAGATGAAAATAGTAGAGGAAGGTCCTAGGGAATACAATTTGAGTCAACTCTTTTGTGTGGGACAAATGCCCACTTCTCCTAGAACACATGGCAAACCGCAACAGTTACTTCAGCAACCACTGATCACGCCAGCATGTGCTTTGATGCCTTTCATCCTTGGGAAGAGTCAAGAAGAAGAAACCAAAGATGAGGACTTAGCGGAATGGATCTATAAAGATCCTATCACCACTGATATGCCGCAAGCTACACTTCCCACAGATCAGTATGGCAAAGGCCTCCTCATTATGCAAAGAATGGGTTATGATGGTCAGAGTGCTTTGGGATATTGCAAATAAGGAAGACATGAACCACTGCTACCAGAATTAAAGCCCAAAGATAATACAAGCCTAGGCTTTGAAAAGGCGATCTTTCCTAAACTCAGATTCAAAGGAAAACCCAACAAACCACTATATCAGCCTATTGCAAAGAGGACACCTTTTATTATAAGAGCAACATCAAACACCATCACCACTACCCCACCGAGGCTCAAAATCCCAACACAACCATCTACAATGCCACTCATCCCACCGATCAAACCAGTAATCCCATTAGCAGCAACAATAACATCAATAGCACCATTAGTAGTAGCAACTGTATCCGAACTCGCAGCAGCATCTACAACACCAACAGTTCCAGCAGAAGCAACTGAGTCAACACTACTGATACTCCCCGTATTAGATTCATTGATCCCCATCATCCTTCGTTCAGCACCGATCATTTCATTTACAAAGGTACATCAACTGATCACACTTGTAGTGTTTAACACAAAGTACATCCCATTATGGTATAGTAATCAGATGCTGGAAAGTATTTCAGAGACCGACTCACATGAATGGGAAATTGATTCCATACAGCTTAACACTTCAGATGAGGAAGACACATCACCACCTCCACCATGCAAAGACATCCCTGTTTATGGAGAAGCACAAATAACGACTTCTTGGGTTCCTGAGCTGGAAACATCTTCCACAGACCCTACGTCTCATCCTACGCCTAATTCTGATAGGGAGAGTACCATCAACGACCTTCACCATAACGTCTTAAGCCTCATTGATACATATAAAGAACTTAACCTAATTGATGAAGTAATGCCCATTATCCATCCTGAACTCATCAAATGGAACCAACCAAATCCCCCATGTCTTGACCTCTTCCAAAACGACGAGGCCATCATTGAATTATTTGGAATTAAGGGATAACCTACCAAGCGGGGATCACAAAGCTAGATTCGCCATAGAACTTAATAGCGCAGCATACTTCGGGGTGGATGCCAAACCTTTCAGCTGCAAAAATATAACTATAAAACATGGATCTTCTAGTGAAAACCACACTGTGGCACTGTTTGATTCAACAAAAGTAAAAAGAAAGAGCATATCCAACGGCGAAAACTTCTCTGAGGTGCATGAGCATGAAAGGTTTGACATCCTTCCCTGCAGCACACAATGGGAACGATCAACAATTCTCATTGAAGAAACCAAAGAATACAATGTGGGGACTCTTGAAACTCCTCACCTCATACATCCGGCATCTCTTCTCACTCCAGAGGAACAACCTAAATTTGTAGAGTTCTTTCGAAAGCGTCAGATCAACTTTGCATGGTCATATGCGGACATGCCTGAACTTGATCGTGATTTAGTCATGCATCACCTCACCATAGCAAAAGGAGCCAAACCTGTCAAGCAGAAGCTTTGCAAGATGCATCCTCAGATTGCAGTACTAGTCAAAATAGAACTCAAGAAACTTCTAGATGTTGGTTTCATTAGACCAATTGATTATGCAAATTGGATCTCCAACATTGTTCTTGTCGGCAAACCAAAAGGGGGCATCCACATTTGTACTGACTTCAGAGATCTAAATAAGGCATGTCCTAAGGATGACTTCCCCCTACCAAATATCGACATCATAGTAGATCTGATAGCAGGACATGCCATGCTTTCACTCATGGATGGCTTTTCAGGATACAATCAAATAAAAATCGCACCAGAGGATCAACATAAGACAACCTTCACATGTCCATGGGGCACATATTGCTGGAATGTAATGCCTTTTAGTCTAAAGAATGTAGGAGCAACCTATCAACGAGCAATGACCACCATCTTCCATGACATGATGCATACTATGATGGAAGATTATGTTGATGACTTACTAGCAAAATCACTCACCAGAGAAGGTCATCTCAACATATTAGATAAATTTTTTGATAGACTAGAACAATATCATGTTCGCCTCAACCCAAAGAAATGTGTCTTTGGAGTAACCTCCGGGAAGCTTCTAGGATACATTGTCTCAAGCAAAGGTATTGAGGTCGACCCAGCAAAGGTAAAAGCCATCATGGACATGCCACCACCAAAGAATATCAGTCAGCTAAGGACATTACAAGGATGGCTACAATCCATTCGAAGATTCATTGCACAACTGGTAGATAAGTGTCACCCCTTTACACACTTGCTACACAAGAACATCCACTTTCAATGGGATGCCAGATGCCAGCAAGCATTCCAGATGCTCAAAGACTATCTCATGAATACACCATTGCTGATCCCACCAGATCCAAGTCGGCCTCTACTACTCTATATATCAGCAACAAGTACAACATTGGGTGTACTATTGGCACAACATAATGCAGACGGGAAAGACTGCGCTGTTTACTACATCTCTCGTACACTGGTGGGCTATGAACTCAATTACACACCTATTGAGCGAGCTTGCCTAGCAGTAATCTTGGTAGCCACTAAACTGAGGCACTATCTATTAACACACAAGGTACAACTCATTGCAAAGATTGATCCACTCAAGTATTTACTTAGCAAAGCAGCATTGATAGGCCGCTTGGCCAAATGGGTGATGATTCTAAGTGAATTTGACATTGAGTATATAGACCGTAAGGCCATCAAAGGGCAAGTTATTGTAGATCAGTTGGCCGAAGCACCACTCATAGGCGATCATCCTCTCATTTCCAATTTTCCAGATGAAGATATATTCATGATCACAACAACACAACCATGGAAACTATACTTTGATGGTTCATACACTAGGCATGGCTCGGGGGCAAGCATTCTGTTTATCACACCTCAAGGTGACAGCATCTCGAAGTCTTACAAGCTCATATTTCCATGCACCAACAACATACCAGAGTATGAGGCCTTGATCACAGGACTCAGGCTAGCCGTATAATGGAAATTACAAGAACTACAAGTATATGGTGACTCACAACTGGTCATTCGACAAGAAACTGATGAATATCAGACCAAGGATGATAAACTCATGCCATACAAGCAAATGGTGGATAGTCTACAAGCATCATTTACTACAATTACCTTTGAGAAGATACCAAGAGATTAGAATCGAGCTGCTGATGCTATGGCTACTATTGCATCTCTCCTAGATCTTCCACATAATTCAACATGCTATGAGTTCTTGGTCGAACAACTTTAGATTCCTGCTTATGATATCCCCAAATCCGAGATGATATGTCGCCTTGTCATTTCCGAATCCCCATGGTACGGTGAGTTCTACACCTATCTCCGCGATCACACCCTTCCTCCTAAGCAAACAAATAACCAACGTAAAACCTTCATTCGCCAAACTGCTCGATATACCATTATTGCCGAAACCCTATACCGATGCAGTCTTGATGGTACTCTCCTTCAATGTCTAGAATAGGATGAGATAATAAAGGCCTTGGAAGAGGTACATGAAAGAATTTGTGGAACGCATGCAATTGATCCATCACTAGCCAAGAAACTCCTGTGTAATGGATACTATTGGCCATCTATGGAAAAAGACTCCTACTACTTTGTCAGGAAGTGCAAGAAATGCCAAATTCATGGAGATCTAATACATGCACCATCACAAGAATTGCAACCCATCACAACACCATGGCCTTTTTGTCAATGGGGCCTTGACCTTGTGGGTAAAATCCATCCATCTTCATCCAATGGCCATAAATTCATTATTACCACCACTGAATACTTCACAAAGTGGATCGAAGCTGTGCCACTTACCCAAGTTACTGGCAAGCAGATTGCCTCATTCATCCTCAATTACATCATCTGTCGGTATGGTGTACCCATGTCCATCATCATAGATAACGATCTTCCTTTCAAGAATCAAGATGTCCATGAACTCTGTGAGAAATTTCACATCCAACACCGCTTTTCCACTCCCTATTACCCACAAGGCAATGGTCAGGCCGAAGCATCAAACAAGAACATATTAAGAATCCTGAAGAAGACAGTCAATGATGCCGGTCGTGATTGGCACGTTCAATTGAATCCAGCACTATGGGCATATCAAACTAGCATTCGAACCCCTACAGGCGCAACTCCATACTCATTGGTCTATGGTGCAGAAGCTATTTTACCTATTGAGGTTGAGATACCATCCCTACGGGTTTCCTTGCACAATCTCATCGATGATGAAGCATACAGAGTATCCCATCTTCAGGACTTAGAGCTACTTGATGAAAAGCGACAGGCTGCATACAACCACCTCAAAACCTATCAACAACGCATGAGCAGAAGTTATAATCATCGAGTTAGGCCTCGTACATTCAAGGTAGGTGATCTTGTTCTTCGAGAAAATCCTCGGAACCAACCCAACCAAGATCATCAAGGAAAGTTTGAATCAAATTGGCTGGGTCCATATGTTGTCACTGCTGTATTTGGGTCCAGGGCATATTAGTTGGCTACGTCAGAAGGAGAACCGCTAGCAGATCCGATCAACAACATGTACCTCAAACGGTTTTATACCTAAGAAACTGTACAGAGCATCAGGCTCCCACATATACTGGCAAAAATACCAAAAACATTCAGATAAATGTCCTGAAGAAAATACAAAAACATCAAAATAGTAGAGAAAAAATAATGCATCCAAATGGTGAACAACCACTCCGGTGGCACCTTGGGTAAGTGCGATGGTGAAAACCTAGCAAACAGGCACCACTCGTAAAGGCTATGGCTCCATTGTCTTTCAGACTTGTTGCAATCACATTCTACTTCATATAATACATCCATCTGTCCAACACCATGGCTTGTTATTAATTTGCAATTAAGAAAGTACTCCATGCGTCTTGCATCCTACTTTTTCATAGTCATGTCTAAACTGGGGGCAATTCCCTTAACCTATTAATGGAAGTGGATTCTACATTGTCT
Source organism: Cryptomeria japonica (assembly GCF_030272615.1). Lineage (NCBI taxonomy): Eukaryota > Viridiplantae > Streptophyta > Pinopsida > Cupressales > Cupressaceae > Cryptomeria > Cryptomeria japonica. The sequence goes on along the minus strand of NC_081409.1, from coordinate 291,444,543 downwards.
TATGATTCATTAAAATCAACATTGGAAAACTATCTCACAAAATCCAAAAACATTCAAAACCAATCATCACAAAATCCAAAAACATCAGAAAACATAAAAAATCAAACAAAAACATGGCAACACCTTGTACATACTCATCCACGCAGATACCAAACAAGCATTGAAAAATCCTCGCCCGATGATCACTTCTCAAAATTGACCAAAACAATCAATATCAACAATCAAACTGTCTTCAACAAGGATGCATCCTTCCTTACCAAAACAAAGACAAAATGATGCTTTCTTTGACAAGAAAATTGTGTTAAGTTATCAAATACTTGGTTGATTAGTGAAGTAATTCATTAGTTTATATGTATTAGGTTCTTACAACATTGTTTGTGTATCTTCAGCGCATTATTCCGATGAAGTTCTGGGGCATGTCCTAATGGTGTCTACGTGGGAAGTTCACTAAGCTACATGATCTTATGCAAAATGCAATCATAGATCACTACGGCTTGCTGACTACAATGTATACCTCGACCATATGAGCATGAACCATTACCAAGGATCCATATTCTTTATTCTTTATGAACATACTTTTTGATTACACAAACAATGCTCCTTCTTTGGTTCCTCCTCATCCAATTTGGATAAAGGTTTTTGTCTTTTATTAAGGTGTGAACTTGTCTCAGGATATGATCAATTCAAGATCAAGGAGGATGATCCAAGTCATGCCTAAAAGAGGATGATCCTTGTCCGTTCCGCAAGCAATACTCTGGTTGACTTGACCCTTATATCAAGTCGTTTGTATTAACTTGCTATATCAAGTCGTTTGTATTAACTTGCTATATCAAAATCCATGTAAGAATTACTCAGGTCATCTTGAATCATTATGTCAAGTTGCTTGTATATTCTTACAACATTTTAAAGCGCAATGATGAAAATAGAGCACTATGGATCGTCATTTCATCTCATCTGATTATATATTGCATTCCGTTGCATATCACCCATCCATTCACTCATTCATATATATGATTTGTATGCAAATATGAACAAGGTTAATATGAACAATTATGTGAACATTGAGCCGGTCTTGGATACAATCACGACCAGTACTCTGATACATCATCCATGCATCATGCAAAGTCTCAAAAACCTTGCATTCCTCATGGTCATATCATCATTACATTTAGTTGCATTTTGCATTAAGTACATTCATGTCATTTTTAATTAAAATTGCATATAGTTCATTTAGTTTATTGACATTAGTCTTCATTAAATCATTTGCATCATTGCATAATTTGATTCATAAGATCAAATTGTTCTTGATTGCATTAAACTATTTACTATGCATTCATTTAGTATCAGTTATCCATTATCATTTTATCATCCTTTATCATCCTTTATCATTGCATACATTCACTTATCTATTCATTAATTGAAAGGTGCATTCATTCATCCATTATTAAGTATCTTATTATGCTCATTTTAGGATTCATTTACATTGCATTCATTATCCCTTTTTAATTGCATTAAGGTGCAATTATTAAACCATAAGTTGTAGTATCATCACATTATCATTTTTACTTAATCATATTGAGGCATTTAGAATCATAAACCCATTTGTTTCCAAAACATTGGTTCATACCATTTTATATATCCATTATACATATGCATTCATTTAGACATTATCATATAAACATTTGTACTTTACATTTTGTTTATCCATATTACATTCATCTAACAAAACATCTAGATGCACAAACATACATAGCATCATTCATTCAAACATTGCATTAACATCATTGCATATCATTATCTCACTATTATATCAAAATAGGAAACACCAAAATCTTGTTCATAAATCATCATACGCATACATAAAGCATTACATCAAATAAAATGTGCACACATGTATAAACCTGCATTCATATGTCAGTATCCAACATCATAAATCATCATAAAAACATGCATATAGGAATCATCTCATCAATGCATACATATACACGTATCCATCTAAGCATAAAAATCATAAAAAAATCACCATCCTGCATAGCATCCATACATCACAATATGCATATATCATCAAAATATGGGATCTCCTCATATATATCATCTCATGTATCAGAGTACAATGAAGTCTACAAAATCGGCTACCAAGAGAAATCCAAGATACAGTCCAAAAATAAAATACATATATGCAAAAATGCTCTCTTAGATGCCACTCTGACCAGATGTTGCACCACCATCACCACCTACTCCCCCACTCGTCCCCACACCACCTAATCTATCTCTCCGTGGAGGCCCCATCAATCCCCCACTAGCTCCTGCACCCACTAACCTGTCTCTCTGTAAAGGACCCATCACACCCCCACTACTCTGCATCCTCTGGGATCGCTCTGATCTGGCCTGTCGCATCTGTGAATAACTCAGTGCTCGCTGACTGGATGGTACCACCTGCTCATATAGGCCCCACCAATAATCAACCTCTCCACCCGCTCTCCGTACCTCCCTCGCCAATGCCTCCACAGATGGCCCCTGTCCCTGTACTCCCTCCAAAACCCTCACTCTCTCCTGCAACTGGATCACCCTGTCCATGGCCTGATCTCTCTCCTGCAGCACTACAGTCGGCTCTGACTCTTGTGCAAATAGTTGCACATCTCTAGCTGCAACCTCCATCTCCAAATCCTCCACCCGTGTCTCAGATGCTTCAAGTCAAGACTACAAATGTACTATCAGTCGCTCCTGCACATCTCCACTTGATCCCTCTCCTGTCTCCATGGTTGCCTCACCGGTATATCCCTCTCTAGTGGCTGCCTCCCCTCTATCCATCGGTATCTCCCTCTCCATACCTCTCTCGCCCAATCTAACTCCTCTTTGCATCAACGGTCCCTGTACTATCCGCAGTGGCAATCCGCCTCTCCCTCTCTGCTAGATCCTACTACCCAACCCGCCACCTCCTCCACCACCCCCACCACCTCCTCCATCCCCTTCTCCTCCATCTCCACCATCTCCTCTCCCTCCTCCACTTGCTATCGGTCCTTGACCTCCTGCCCTCCTCCGTCTCCATCCCCTCTCATCCTCAAAATCGGGCACCGGCTCTGCTGGATCAGATATCCGTAGAATCAAATGAGCTGCTAGGTATTGCGTGTACTCATTCGATACCCCTGCATCCACAACCCTCGGTCATATATCCCAAGGTCTCACCTGCAGCATCTAAAACTCTGCCAGTGCCTGGTCATACAGAAGTACTGGCCCCCATGCATATCTCTTTCGTATCACCCATGCATACTCTCCCGAACCACTAGGTAACCCTTGTCACCACCCAAACCGTCTCAACACTCTACCAGACACCTGTCTCTCTACATGATACGAGGTCTTCCTAATAAGGAATCGAGTCATAAACACATATGGCAGTGCCTCAGCATCATCATCCCAGAGCTCACACTCTAGATAGGGTCTCCATATCACTGCATCAAGATCATCCAATACCCACCGCCACCACTCTAACTTCCCCAAGTGGGGCTGACTCATCATACCGCTATACATAAACATATATGGCTGATCCACTGCTCAAAATCTGAGACTCATTGGTCGAGTCACTGGTAAGTGCTCCCATGCCCAAATATGTAGCAGCGTCACTCCCACTACTAATGAGCTCCTCCCATGATATACCACCTCATGCAGCTCCTGATAAAGGTGTGCTAGCACGCACGGTCACCAAGTAAATCGGGTCCCCTCTCTAATCAATTTCTCTATCACCTATCCCCATCCGACAGCCAGACCATGAGAGCGCCTATCAGGACATTGTAGTCCTCCCACAATGCTGGACAAAACTGCTGGTAAAGGCTTGTATAATATAGCAATCTCCTCCCAGGCAATGGAGCCATCATCAATGAATACATCCTCATCAAAGAATCCCTGTACAGCTAGAGTCCCCCAGGATCTATCATATGTAACCAGCTCCCCCCGAATCGGAATATGCAGGATGCGCCACACATCCTCTAGGGTCACTGTCATCTCCCCCCGTGCAAGGTGAAATGTGCACGTCTCACTATGCCAGTGCTCTACTAATGCGGTAATCAATCCATGATTCATCCGAATCACGGGCATGTGCATCACATCATATAAACCAGTCACGACAATGCAATCGATCTCGGCCTCTGTCAGCCGATCCCGCAACCCTTGTGTCGTCGGATGTCTCTCACGTAACTGCAACACGCGTAGATCCTCCTGCACACGGGCGTCAATCAATCATCATGAATTGTTTTGTTTTCAAACTTTCTTAAAGTTTAAACCTAGACTATCAATAGATACTTTGATCAAGTATCTTCTGGTCTCAACATGTAGGAAATCATGGCACACCTAGACTTTAACAAACATTTATCCTAAATGACCTAAGTCTCATCAGGCTGCTATGGTTTAAAACAACTCCCACTTCGCCTCCCTATCCATCCATCTTTGGCATCAGGAGATTTTCGCACAAACTGGGACATCCATTATCTTGCAAACAAAAGTGCTATTTTGCAAACAAAAGCGCTACTTCTCTACAATAACGCTAAACCCCTAACAAAAATGCTTAATCAGCTATCGAAAAGCACTAAAACTACAAACACGCTACAACAACTATACAATAACGTCGATTAATGACAAAAGCGCTCAATTAACCACTCAATAGTGCTAATCTAGCAATAGCACCTAAACAAGCCTACAATAGCGCTAAAAGTTTCAAAAGCGTTCAAATAGCACCTCAATAGTGCCATTGTGGCACAATAGCGCTAGTTTATTGGACAATAGCGCCAAAACGTAGTTTCAGCGCTATTGTCCTGCTTTAACTTTGACTCAGCAAAAAGCGTATAAAAAATGCATAAAAATTAAAATTTCAAATTTGCATACCGCTGGTCCGTAGTCGTCTGGCCACTAGAACCGATGGACTCACTCGAATCGGTGCTCTGCTGCTGGTACCGACATCCTGACTACTGCTCACTCCTCTCAAAAGTCAATCTCACAGCTCTAGTTTCACACTGGTCGCGGTAACAAATGATATTGTTTTCACCCTTTTCTCCCCATTTAAACCCTTCGTAGTCACCGTAATTTTCCCCCGCTCACCACCGTGGTCCCTGTAAACTTCCCGAGCCTCCCATTTCTCTATTTTACCCCCGATTTCTTCTATTTTTCACCCACGTTGCTAACTTCTTCTCTTCTACCACATTGCCAATTTTCATTCTTTTTTGAAAGATCGTTTGATTTTTTGAAAATTTTTGGCCCATCTCTCGAGGGGGCATACCACCCATTAAATTAACATTTTATGGGGCATTTCTTCACACCTATTTTTCTTTCTTTGAAACGATGCGATAAACCGCACCGTCTCAAAGAGGGGCAAATGTAGTCACACAAATCTGTCCATTTTAATTAAATGAGTATTTGCTATTTATTTGATTAAAAATCCACTAGCTATTAGTTAATTAAATTAATATTTAATTAATTCATCTTCAAAACATTCTCCTATTAATTAAATAAATTATTCAGTTTATTTTAATTAATTCATTATATCAAATTCACAATCAATTAAATGAATAAATCCTATTTATTTAATTTAATCCCCCTTTTCCTCTTTTAAATAAATTAAATTAAATATTTATTTAAATCATTAATCCCCCCTCACCCTCCCTATCTTGGTCATCATCATAATCCCTTCATCGTTTGCCATCAACCCAATCAAGCCACATTCATCACCATCCATCTCTGAACAGGACGAACTATGTTTCCCATCTTAAGTCAACCCAATCAAGAAAGTGACTCTATTTACATAGGCACATCGACACACGCACACCTAGACTATCAATAGCTACTCTGATCAAGTATCTTCGGGTCTCAATATGTAATCGATCATGGTAATCCTAGACTACAACAGACATTTCTTATAATGACCTAGTTTCAACGGGGCTGCTATTATTCACCACAATCATCCATATCACACACACACAGACTATCAATTGATCAACCAATTAAACACAATCATATCAGACAATTACATCAATTGTCTAAGTCTCAACGAGTATTTTGCTTCCTATACCTTGACTTCATCGGGCAATTACATCAATTGTCTAAGTCACCATCAGGTCACTTTGATTCACTTACTCAGACTTTATCCTATCCAAGCGAACAACTAACATCAACTGTCATGCTTTGACTCGATCAGGGCAATTAAACCAATTGCACCAGATTGTTCAACCAATTTTAATCAATTGTATAGCATCAATCAAAATCACACACCACATTTGCACCGTATATTTTGTTTGACCTAAAGGTACTCATTGGCTTGTTGTTTCTCTGTTTCACTCCATTTTCTCCTTTCTTTCCTCGTTATTGCTAATTTCTTCTATTCTACCTCCCCTCCACTTCTCGTTCTTTTTCGAGAGATCGCACGATTTGTTTAAATTTTCATCCCATCTCTCGAGGGGGCATACCACCCATTAAATTAACATTTTATGGGACATATTTCTTCACACCTATTTTTTTCTTTCTTTGAAACGACGCGATAAACCGCATCGTCTCAAAGAGGGGCAAATGTAGTCACACAAATCTGTCCATTTTAATTAAATGAATATTTGCTATTTATTTGATTAAAATCCCACTAGCCATCAATTAATTAAATTAATATTTAATTAATTCATCTTCAAAACATTCTTCTATTAATTAAATAAATTATTCAGTTTATTTTAATTAATTCATTATATCAAATTCACAATCAATTAAATGAATAAATCCTATTTATTTAATTTAATCCCCCTTTTCCTCTTTTAAATAAATTAAATTAAATATTTATTTAAATCATTAATCTCCCCCCCACTTGCATTTTCTCATAAATGCAACTTGCACACACAAATTGAAATAAATTAATTTTATTTTAATAAAATCGTATTTTTCCTCACCCACCAAATCCACTTGCATTCTTTAACCCCCTTCTAGATTCTTCTAACCCCTTCTTAATTAGCCTAATCCATTCCCTAATTATTGTCACATTCCTAAGCAACTTTAAGTCACTTCTCAAAGACTCCAAAGTCTTTGAAAAACATTTAATGCTTTGTGTGTTCAGCAATTTAACCTTCAAAGTTTTCCAAAACCACTAATGGCTCTTACATGACCATTAATGGCTCTTACATAACCATTTATAGTTATTTCAACTTGCACCCATGTGTCTCCTCAAGCATTTATTGCTTTGACCATATTTATCCCTTTTGCCTTTGCACAAGAGTTTATCCATTGGATAAAAGTTTTATTCTTTGAATAAAGAGTTTATTCACTCAACTCAACTTTGACCTTAACTCCCAAGTTAACTCTCAGGTCATGTCAAACATTTAATGCTTATTCTCTCTCCTCTCAACCTCTCTCATATTGACACTTGTCATCCTGGGATTATATTGAAAGCCCTCACATAGATTGAATATCATTCAATCCCGACCCTTGTTGAGATTACTCAATCTCAACCATCCATTGCTCCATTTTACCTATAAATAGAGCTCACATTCCTCATTTTCAAATCCTCAAGCATTTAGCATTCTTAGCCATAATCTTGAAAACTTGTATGCATTTAAGCTATAAGCATTTTAAGAGATAATTTTAACATAATCAACTAATATCTTGTCATTTTGGATAAAATAAATCATTTTAGTATCAATAGTATAGTATTAATTTTTTATTCATATTTAGAGCAAATACTTCAATCTCAAACCTCCATAAGCATCCATAGTGCAAAAAGTTGCTGAGAGCTACACTATTTTGGAACTTGGAAAGGAGAGGAACAAAAGAGAAGAAACCAAGAGCATGTTAGGAGGCATTTGGAGATGTCGAATCATATTTACCTTCTTAGTTAGATATTTTGTCATGCTTTTGATATCTCTTTTGATATGCTTGTGTAGGAAAGTATTTTGTTTGTGATTTCTGACACTAACAGTTTGACTTTTCTTCTTGTTTGTGTTTTGTTATTGATGCTCTGCAAAAGGGGAAGGTTAGTCAATGATAAATAACACACAACACATAAGAAACCGTTAGTGTTAATCAATCAAAAACTAATCTAAACAGGCATATCAAAGGAGATATCAAAAGCATGACAAAATATCTAACTAAAAAGTTAAATATGATGAGACATCTCCAAATGCCTCTTAACATGCTTTTGATTTTTTCTCCTTTGTTCCTCTCCTCTCCAAGTTCTAAAACAGTGTAGCTCTCAGCAGCTTTTTGCACTATGGATACTTGTGGAGGATTGAGATTGAAGTATTTTGCTTTAAATGTGAATAAGAAGTCTAATACTAAATGCTATTAATGCTAAAATAATTTATTTTATCCAAAATGACAAGATATTAGTGGTTTATGCTAAATGCTCTCTAGAATTCACTATAGCTTAAATGCATACAAGTTTTCAGGATCTGGATTATGAAAAAATGGGCTCTATTTATAGGAAAAATAGAGCAATGGATGGTTGAGATTTGAGCAATCTCAACAAGGGTCAGGATTGAATGATTTCAAATCCATGTGAGGGCTTTCAACCCAATCTCAAGATGACATGTGTCAATGTGAGATAGGTTGAGAGGAGAGGAAATAAGCATTAAATGCTTGACATGACCTTGAGAGTTAAGGTTAAGATTAGTTGAATGAATAAACTCTTTATTTAAAGAATAAAGCTTTTATCCAATAGATAAACTCTTGTGCAAAGGCAAAAGGGATAAACATGGTCAAAGCAATAAATGTTTGAGGAGACAAGTTGAATTAACCATAAATAGTTATGTAAGAGCCATTAATGGTCATGTAAGAGCCATTAGTGGTTTTGGAAGACTTTGGAGGTTAAATTGTTGAACACATAAAACATTAAATGCTTTTCAAAGACTTTGAAGTCTTTGAGAAGTGACTCTAAGTTGCTTAGGAATGTGACAATAATTAGGGAATGAATTAGGCTAATTAGGAGGGTTTAGAAGAATCTAGAAGGAGATTAGAATTGCATGTGAGTTTGCTGGGTGAAGAAAAATAGGATTTTTTATTAAAATAAAATTCATTTATTTCAATAAATGTGTGTAAGTTGCATTTTTAGGAGAATGCAAGTGGGGGGGGGGGATAATAATTTAAATAAATGTTTAATTTAATTTATTTAAAAGAGGAATAGGGGGATTTAATTAAATAAATAGATTTTATTCATTTAATTGATTTGTGAACTTGGTTTAATGAATGAATTAAAATAAATTGAATAATTTATTTAATGAATAGAAAAATATTTTGAAGATGAATTAATTAAATGTTAATCTATTTAACTCATGGCTAGTGTATTTTTAATCAAATAAATAACAAATATTCATTTAATTAAGCTGGACAGATTTATGTAACTACATTTGCCCCTCTTTGAGACGGTGCGATTTATCGCGTTGTTTCAAAGAAAGAAAAACTGGTGTGAAGAAATGCCTCATAAAATGTAAATTTAATGGGTGGTATGCCCCCTCGAGAGATGGGCCGAAATTTTTTGAAAAATGGGGTGATCTCTCGAAAAAGAATGAAAATTGGCAGGGTGTTAGAAGGGAAGAAGTTAGCAACACTGGTGAAAAATAGAAGAAATCGGGAGGAAATTGGAGAAATGGGGGGCTCGGGAAGGGCACGGGGACCACGACGGTGAGTGGGGGGAAAGTTACGGTGATTGCGAAGGGTTTAAATGGGGAGAAAGGGGTGAAAAAAGGATCATTTGTGACCGCGACCAGTGTGAAATTATAGCTCTGACAGTGATTTTTGAGAGAAGCGAGCAATAGTCAGGATGCCGGTACCAGTAGCAAAGCACCGTCTTGAGCGAGTTCGTCGGTTCCAGCGGCCAGACGACTATGGACCAGCGGTACGCAAATTTGAAATTTAAAATTTTATGCATTTTTGATACACTTTTTGCTGAGTCAAAGTTGAGTTGGAACAATAGCGCTGAAACTATGTTTTGGCACTATTGTTCAATTAACTAGCGCTGTTGTGCCGCAATGGCGCTATTGAGGTGCTGTTTGAGCACTTTTAAAAATTGGAGCGCTATTGTAGGCTAGTTTAGGCACGTTTAATGGATGAGCGCTATTGAGTGCCTAATTGAGTGCTTTTTTTATGAATCAGTGCTATTGGGTTGTTGTTCTAGCACTTTTGCATTTTTAGCGCTTTTGGATAGCTTAATGAGTGCTTTTGTTAGGAGTTCAACGCTATTGTAGGTAAGTTGCATTTTTGTGTACAAAATAGCGCTTTTGTTTGCAAGATAAGGGATGCCCCAGTTTGTGTGATAATCTCCTGATGCCAAAGATGGATGGATAGAGAGGCGAAGTGGGAGTTGTTTTGAACCATAGCAGCTTGATGAGACTTAGGTCATTGTTAGGATAAATGCCTGTTGAAGTCTAGGTTGCCATGATTGCTTACCTATTGAGACCCGAATATACTTGATCAAAGTATCTGTTGATAGTCTAGGTTTAAACTTAAGAAAGTTTGAAACAAAACAACTGATGATGATTGATGGATGCCCATGTGTAGGAGGATCTACGTGTGTTGCAGTTATGCGAGAGACATTCGGCGACACAGGGTTGCGGGATCGGTTGACAGAGGTGGAGATCGATTGTATTGCCGCGACTGGATTATATGATGTGATGCACATGCCCGTGATTTAGATGAATCACAAATTGATTACGGCATTAGCAGAGTGGTGGCACAGCGAGACGTGCACCTTTCATCTAACACAGGGGGAGATGACAGTGACCTTGGAGGATGTGTGGTGCATCCTACGTATTTCGATTCGGGGGGAGCTGGTCATGCATGACAGATCATGGGGGACTCTAGCGGTTCAGAGGTTCTTCGATGAGGATGTTTTTATTGATGATGGCTCCATTGCTTGGGAGGAGATAACTGCTTTATATGAGCCGTTACCAACAGTCATAGACGATATTGTGGGAGGATTATTGTGTGCTGATAGGTGATCACATGGGTTGGCCATTGGTTGGGGGCAGGTGATCAAGATAATGATTACCAAGGGGACCTGATTTGCTTGGGGGCCATGCGTGCTGACGCACCTTTACCAGGAGTTGCATGAGGTGGTATACCGTGGGAGGGGTTCCTTAGCAGTGGGAGTGACGCTGCTACATATTTGGGCATGGGAGCACCTACCAGTGACTCGACCAGTGAGTCTTAGGTTCTGCGTAGTGGATCAGCCTATATGTTTATGTATAGCGGTATGATGAGTCAGCCCCACCTGGGGAAGTTAGAGTGGTGGCGGCGGGCATTAGATGATCTGGATGCAGTTATATGGAGACCATACCTGGAGTACGAGCTCTGGGATGATGATGCGGAGGCACTGCCCTATGTATTCATGACCCGATTCCTTATTGGGAGGACCTCGTACCATGTAGAGAGACAGGTGCCGGGGAGAGTGATGAGGCAGTTTGGATGGCAGCAGGGACTGCCTAGTGGATCAAGGGAGTATGCTCGGGTGATACGAGAGAGATATGCATGGGGGCCAGTGCTGCCGTATGACCAGGCACTAGCGGAGTTTCAGACACTGCAGGTGAGACCTTGGGACATACGACTGAGGGTCATGGATGCAGGGGTATCATATGAGTACACGCAGTATCAGGTGGCGCATCCGATTCTACGGATATCCGATCCAGCAAAGCCAATGCCCGATTTTGAGGATGAGAGGGGACGAAGACAGAGGAGGGCAGGAGGTCGAGGATCGATGGTAGGTGGAGGAGGGAGAGGAGATGGTGGAGACGGAGGAGGAGGAGGTGGAGGAGGTGTTGGGTTAGGGAGTCGGATTCAGCGGAGAGGGAGAGGTGGACTACCACTGCGGATTTCGCAAGGACCGTTGATGCAGGGAGGACTTAGACTGGGTGGTAGAGGTATGGAGAGGGAGGTCCCGATGGACAAAGGGGAGAGAGCCACTGGAGAGGGTGATATAGATGAGGTTGCTATGGATACAGGGGAGGGAGCCACTGAAGATCTTAGGGATCATATGATAGTAAATTTGCAGACCCGTGTAGAGGATTTGGAGGCGAAGGTGGTGGCTAGAGATGTGCAGCTATTTGCACGGGAGTCAGAGCTGGCTGTAGTGCTACAGGAGAGGGATAGTGCGGTGGAGAGATTAGCAGAGCTGCAGGAGAGAGTCCGGGTTGGAGCAGGAGCACAGGGGCCTACGGGGGAGGTGATGAGGGAGATCCGGCGAGCACAGGCTGAGATAGATTACTGGCAGGGGTTATATGAGCAGGTGGTGCCAGCTAGTCAGCAAGCACTGAGCTATTCACAGATGCGACAGGCCAGATCAGAGTGATCATAGAGGATGCAGAGTAGTGGGGGTGTGATGGGCCCTCTACGGAGGGATAGATCAGGGGATGCAGGAGTGAGTGGGGGTTTGATGGGGCCTCCATGGAGAGATAGATCGGATGGTGCGGGGACCAGTGGGGTAGCAGGTGGTGATGGTGGTACAACATCTAGTCAGAGTGGCATCTGAGAGAGCATTTTTGCATATATGTATTGTATCATTGTTTATTTTTGGACTGTATATTGGATGGCTCTTGGTAGCCGATTTTGTAGACTTCATTGTACTCTGATATATGAGATGATATATATGAGGAGATCCCATATTTTGATGATATTCATATGATATGTATGGATTTTTATGCAGGATGGTGATTGTATGTTTTTATTGCTTAGATGGATATGTATGCATTGATGAGATGATTCTTATATGCATGTTTTTATGATGATTTATGATGTTAGAAACTGACATATGAATGCAGGTTTATATATGTATGATTTGTTTGATGCATTGTTTGTATGTATGTAATGTCATGATGAGGATGTATGCATAATGATGATATGATGAGCAGGATTTTGGTGTTTCCAATTTTGATATAATGATGAGATAATGATATGCAATGATGTTAATGCAATGTTTGAAAATGATGTTATGTATGGTTATGCATCTAGATGTTTTTAAATGAATGTAATATGGATAAACAAAATGTAAAGTACAAATGTTTATATGATAATGTCTAGGTGAATGCATATGTATAATGGACATATAAAATGATATGAATCGATGTTTTTTTTTTTTTTTTGAAAACAAATGGTTTTATGATTTTAAATGCTTAAATATGATTAAGTAAAAATGATAATGTGATGGTACTACAATTTATGTTTTAATAACTGCACCTTAATGCAATTAAAAAAGGACAATGAATGCAATTTAAATGAATCCTAACATGAGCATAATAAGATACTTAATAATGGATGAATGAATGCATCTTTTAATTAATGAATAGATAAGTGAATGTATGCAATGATAAAGGATAAAGAATGATAAAATGATAATTGACACCTGACACTAAATGAATGCATAGTAAATGGTTTAATACAATCAAGGACAACTTGATCTCATGAATGAATCTAATTTATTCATGTTTATGCAATGATGTAAATGATTAATGAAGACTAATGTCAATAAACTAAATGAACTATATGCAATGTAATTAAAATGTCATGAATGTACTTAATGCAAAATGCAACTAAATGTAAGGATGATATGACCATGAGGAAGGCAAGGTTTTTGAGACTTTGCATGATGCATTGATGATGTATCAGAGTACTCGGTCATGATTGTATCCAAGACCAGCTTAATGTTCACATAACTGTTCATATGAACCTTGTTCACTTTTGTATATAAATCATACATATCAATGAGTGAATGGATGGGTGATATGCAACAGAATGCAATATATAAACAGATGAGATGAAATGACGATCCATAGTGCTTTATTTTCATCATTGAGCTTTAAAATGTTGGAAGAGAATACAAACATCTTGACATAATGATTCAAGATGACCTGAGTATTTCTTACATGGATTTTATATAGCAAGTGAATACAAGTAACTTGATATAATGGGTCAAGTTAACCAGAGTATTGCTTGCGAACAAACAAGGATCATCTCCGTTCATGCATGACTTGGATCGTCCTCCTTGATCTTAGGCTGATCATATCCTGAGACAAGTTCATACCGTAATAAGAGATAAAACCTTTATCCAATTTGGATGAGGTAGGAGGAACCAAAGGAAGAGCATTGTACCTGCAAACAAATAGTATATACATAAAGAATAAAGAATATGGATCCTTGGTAATGGTTCATGCTCATATGGTCGAGGTATACGCTGTAGTCAGCAAGTCGTAGTGATCTATGACTGAATGGATGGGTGATATGCAACAGAATGCAATATATAAATAGATGAGATGAAATGACGATCCATAGTGCTTTATTTTCATCATTGAGCTTTAAAATGTTGGAAGAGAATACAAGCATCTTGACATAATGATTCAAGATGACCTGAGTATTTCTTACATGGATTTTATATAGCAAGTGAATACAAGTAACTTGATATAATGGGTCAAGTTAACCAGAGTATTGCTTGCGAACAGACAAGGATCATCTCCGTTCATGCATGACTTGGATCGTCCTCCTTGATCTTAGGCTGATCATATCCTGAGACAAGTTCATACCGTAATAAGAGATAAAACCTTTATCCAATTTGGATGAGGTAGGAGGAACCAAAGGAAGAGCATTGTACCTGCAAACAAATAGTATATACATAAAGAATAAAGAATATGGATCCTTGGTAATGGTTCATGCTCATATGGTCGAGGTATACGCTGTAGTCAGCAAGCCGTAGTGATCTATGACTGTATTTTGTATAAGATCACGTAGCTTAGTGAACTTCCCACGTAGACACCATTAGTACATGCCCTAGTACTTCATCGAAATAATGCGCAGACGACACACAAACAATGCGGTAAGAACATGATACAGATAAATGAATGAATCACTCACAAATCAACCAAGTATTTGATAGCTTAATACAATTTTCTTGTCAAAGAAAATGTCATTTTGTCTTTGTTTTGGATAAGGAAGGATGCATCCTTGTTGAAGACAATTTGATTGTTGATGTTGATTGTTTTGGTCAATTTTGAGAAGTGATCATCTTGTGAGTATTTTATTCAATGTTTGTTTAGTATCTACTTGGATGAGTATGTACAATGTGTTGCCATGTTTTTATGTGATTGTTTTTTTTTTTTTTTGATGTTTTCCGTTGTTTTTGGATTTTGTGATTTTGAATGTTTTTGGTATTTTGATGATTGTTTTTGGATTTTGTGAGACAGTTTTGAATGTTTTTGGATTTTGTGAGACAGTTTTGAATGTTTTACCCAATGAATCACAAGTAATGTAGAATCCACTTGCATCAACTAGATTAAGGGCATTGCCCCCAAGTTAGACATGACTATGAAAAAGCGAGATGCAAGACGCACAAAGTACTTTCTTTGATTGCAGATCAAATAACAAGCCATGGTTTGGATGGATGGATTTGTGTATGTAATGAATGTGATTGCAATGAGCCTGAAAGATAGTGGAGCCATAGCCTTTATGAGTGGCACCTGTTTGCCAGGTTTTCACCATCGTACTTACCCAAGGTGCCACCAGAGTGTTTGTTCACCATTTGGATGCATGATTTTTCTTTATTCTTTTGACATTTTTGTATTTTCATCAAGACATTTATCTGAATGTTTTTTGGATTGTTTTTCTGGTATGTAGGGGAGCCTGATGCTCTGTACAGCTTAGGTATAAAACCATTTGAGGTGCATGTTGTTGATTGGATCTGCGAGCGGTTCTCCTTCTAAAGTAGCCAACTGATATGCCCCGGACCCAAATACAATAGTGATAACATATGGACCCAGCCAATTTGATTCAAACTTTCCCTGATGTTCTCTGTTTGGTTGGTTGCGAGGATTCTCTCAGAGAACAAGATCACCTACCTCAAATGTAGGAGGTCTAACTCAGTGATTGTAGCTTCTGCTCATGCGTTGCTGATAGGCTTTGAGATGGTTGTATGTAGCTTGTCACTTCTCATCAAGTAATTCTAAGTCCTGAAGATGGGATACTCTATATGCTTCATCATTGATGAGATTGTGCAAGGAAACCCGTAGTGATGGATCTCTACCTCAATAGGTAAAATAGCTTCTGCACCATAGACCAGTGAGTAAGGAGTTGCGCCTGTAGGGGTTTGAATGCTAGTTCGATATGCCCATAGTGCTGGATTCAGTTGAACATGCCAATCATGACCAACATCATTGATTGTCTTCTTAAGGATTCTCAATATGTTTTTGTTTGATGCTTCGGCCTGACCATTGCCTTGTGGGTAATAGGGGGTGGAAAAGCAGTGTTGGATGTGAAATTTCTCACAAAGCTCACTGACATCTTGATTTTTGAACGGAAGCCTGTTATCTGTGATGATGGACATGGGTACACCATATCGGCAGATGATGTAATTGAGGATGAATGAGGCGATTTGCTTGCCGGTGACTTGGGTAAGTGGAACAGCTTCGATCCACTTTGTGAAATATTCAGTGGCGGTAATAATGAATTTATGGCTGTTGGATGAAGAAGGATGGATTTTACCCACAAGGTCAAGAACCCATTGACAAAAGGCCATGGTGTTGTGATGGGTTGCAATTCTTATGCTGGCGCATGTATCAGGTCTCCATGAACTTGACATTTCTTGCATTTTTTGACAAAGTAGTAGGAGTCTTTTCCCATAGATGGCCAATAGTATCCATTGCGCAGGAGTTTCTTGGCTAGTGACGAACCACTTGAGTGAGTCCCACAAATTCCTTTATGTACCTCTTCCAAGGCCTTTGTTATCTCATCTTGTTCCAGACATCGAAGGAGAGTACCATCAAGACTACGTCGGTATAGGGTTTCAACAATAATGGTATATCGAGCGGTTTGGCGAATGAAATTTTTACGTTGGTTATTCGATTGGTTGGGAGGAAGGGTGTGATCATGGAGATAGGTGTAGAACTCACCGTACCATGGGGATTCAGAACCGACAAGGCAACATATCATCTCGTATTTGGGGATATCATAAATGGGGATCCAAAGCTGTTCTACCAAGAACTCATAGCATGTTGAATTTTGTGGATAATCTAGGAGAGATGCGACGGTAGCCATAGCGTCAGCAACTCGATTCTGATCTCTTGGTATCTGCTCAAAGGTGATAGTACGAAATGATGCTTTTAAAGTGTCCACCATTTGCTTGTATGGCATGAGTTTATCATCCTTGGTCTGATATTCATCTGTTTCTTGTCAAATGACTAGTTGTGAGTCACCATATACTTGTAGTTCTTGTAATTTCCATTGTACGGCTAGCCGGAGTCCCGTGATCAAGGCCTCATACTCTGCTATGTTGTTAGTACATGGAAATGTGAGCCTATAAGACTTCGAGATGCTGTCACCTTGAGGTGTGATAAACAAAATGCCTGCCCCCGAGCCATGCCTAGTGTATGAACCATCAAAGTATAGTTTCCATGGTTGTGTTGTTGTGATCATGAATATCTCTTCATCTGGAAAATTGGAAATGAGAGGATGATCACCTATGAGGGGTGCATTGGCCAACTGATTTGCAATAACTTGCCCTTGATAGCCTTACGGTCTACATACTCGATGTCAAATTCACTTAAATCATCACCCATTTGGCCAAGTGGCCTGTCAATGCTGCTTTGTTGAGTAAATACTTGAGTGGATCAATCTTTGCAATGAGTTGTACCTTGTGTGTTAACATATAGTGCCTTAGTTTAGTGGCTGCCAAGATTACTGCTAGGCAAGCTCGCTCAATAGGTGTGTAATTGAGTTCATAGCCAACCAATGTGCGAGAGATGTAGTAGACAACACATTCTTTCCCTTCGGCATTATGCTATGCTAGTAGTACACCCAATGCTGTACTTGTTGCTGAGATATAGAGTAATAATGGTCTACTTGGATCTGGTGGGATCAACAATGGTGTATTCATGAGATAGTTTTTAAGCATCTGGAATGCTTGCTAGCATCTGGCATCCCATTGAAAGCAGATGTTCTTGTGTAGCAGGTGTGTGAATGGGTGACACTTATCAATCAATTGTGCAATGAATCTTCAGATGGATTGAAGCCGCCCTTGTAATGTCCTTAGTTGACTAATATTATTTGGTGGTGGCATGTCCATGATTGCTTTTACCTTTGCTGGGTTGACCTCAATACCTTTGCTTGAGACAATGTATCCTAGAAGCTTCCCAGAGGTTACTCTAAAGACACATTTCTTTGGGTTGAGTCGAACATGGTATTGTTCCAGTCTATCAAAGATTTTATCTAATATGTTGAGATGTCCTTCTCTGGTGAGTGATTTTGCTAGTAAGTCATCAACATAATCTTCCATCATAGTATGCATCATGTCATGGAAGATGGTGGTCATTGCTTATTGATAGGTCGCTCCTGCATTCTTTAGCCTGAAAGGCATTACATTCCAACAATATGTGCCCCATGGACATGTGAAGGCTGTCTTATGTTGATCCTCTAGTGTGATCTTTATCTGATTGTATCCTGAAAAGCCATCCATGAGTGAAAACATGGCATGTCCTGTTATCAGATCTACTATGATGTCAATATTTGGTAGGGGGAAGTCATCCTTAGGACATGCCTTATTCAGATCTTTGAAGTCAATACAAATGCGAATGCCCCCTTTTGGTTTGTTGACAGGCACAATGTTGGAGATCCAATCCGCATAATCAATTGGTCTAATGAAACCAACATCTAGGAGTTTCTTGAGTTCTGTTTTGACTAGCACTACAATATGAGGATGCATCTTACGAAGCTTCTGCTTGACAGGTTTGGCTCCTTCTGCTACGGTGAGGTGATGCATGACTAAATCAGGATCAAGCCCAGGCATGTCTACATATGACTATGCAAAGTTGATCTAACGTTTTTGAAAGAACTCTATAAATTTAGGTTGTTCTTCTAGAGTGAGAAGAGATGCCAGATGTATGAGGTGAGGATTTTCAGGAGTCCCCACATTGTATTCTTTGGTTTCCTTGATGAAAATCGTTGATCGTTCCTGTTGTGTACTAGCAGGGAGAATGTCAAACCCTTCATCCTCAGGCACCTCAGAGGGGTTTTCACCATTGGATACGCTCTTTCTTTTTACTTTTGTTGAATCAAACAGTGCCACGATGTGGTTTTCACTAGAAGATCCATGTTTTATTGTTATATTTTTGTAGCTGAAAGGTTTGGCATTCGCCCTGAAGTATGTTGCACTATTAAGTTCAATGGCGAATCTTGCTTTGTGATGCCCGCTTGGTATGTTATCCCGTATTTCCAAAAAGTCAATGATCGCCTCATCATTTTGGAAAAGTTCAAGACATGGGGGATGTGGTTGGTTCCATTCGATGAGTTCAGGGTGGATAATGGGCATTACTTCATTGATTAGGTTAAGTGTGTTAGATGTATCAGAGAGGGTTAAGACATTGTGGTGAAGGTTATTGATGGTACTCTCCCTGTCAGAATCAGGCGTAGGATGAGACGTAGGGTCTGTGGAAGATGTTTCTAGCTCAGGAACCCAAGAGGTTTTTATCTGTGCTTCTCCATAAATAGGGATGTCTTTGCATGGTGGAGGTAGTGATGTGTCTTCCTCATCTGAAGTATTAAGTTGTACAGAATCAAATTCCCACTCATGTGAGTAAGTCTCTGAGTCACTTTCTAGCATCCGATTACTATACCATACTGTGATGTCCTTTGAGTTAAATACCACAGGTGTGATTGGTTGATGTACATTTGTAGATGAAATGATCGGTGCTGTAGGAAGGTCGATGGGGATTAAGGAATCCAATATGGGGAGTATCGGTAGTGTTGACTCAGTTGCTTTTGCTGGAACGACTGGTGTCGTAGATGCTGCTACAGGTTCTGATACAGTTGCTGCTGCTAATGGTGCTATTGATGTTATTGCTGCTACTAATGGGATTACTGGTTTGATTGGTGGGAAGATTGGCATCGTAGATGGTTGTGATGGTGTTTGATGCTGCTTTGATAATGAAAGGTGTCCTTTTTGCAATAGGCTGACATAATGGTTTGCTAGGTTTTCCTTTGAATTTGAGTTTAGGAAAGATCTCTTTTTCAAAGCCTAGGCCTGTATTACCTTTGGGCTTTAATTCCAGCAGCAGAGGTTCATGTCATCCTTGTTTGCAATATCCCAAAGCACTCTGACCATCATACCCCATTCTTTGCATAATGAGAAGACCTTTGCCATATTTATCTGTGGGAAGCTTAACTCGCGGTATATCAGTGGTGATGGGATCTTTATAGATCCATTCCACTAAGTCCTCATCTTGGGTTTCTTCTTCTTGACTCTTTCCAAGGATTAAAGGCATCAAAGCACATGCTGGCGTGATTAGTGGTTGCTAGAGTAACTATTGTGGTTTACCATGTGTTCTAGCAGAAGTGGGCATTTGTCCCACACAAAAGAGTTGACTCAAGTTGTATTCCCCAGGACCTTCCTCTGCTATTTTCATCTTAAGCTTTTCTTGCTTTGGTATAGAGGTGTTTGAATTGGCAAGAGAGGCGGGACTTATATATGATGTGGAGGAAATGGCTTCTCTATTATAAGGAACGATAATCTCTGGTTGATGGCTGATATTATAGCAATATGCAAAGGGATTTGCATCGCTTAGGATTGTGATCTCTACACCGTTATGTGGGAACTTGATACATTGATGGTAAGTAGATGGAACGACTTGCATGACATGTATCCAAGGTCTTCCTAACAATAGATTGTATGGCAAAGGAAGGTCTAGAACCTAATAGATGATGTGCTTTACCACAGGGCCCACTCGGATTGGTAGTACCACAACTCCTTTGGAGGAACGTTTTGCATCGTCATAGGCTTTGATTGTGATCTTCTTACGAGGATCCACTGATTCTATGGCATA